>NC_044031.1:153182776-153380398 GCF_901765095.1 Microcaecilia unicolor | reverse complement strand
AACCGGGGACTTAAATAAGATCCCCACCCCACCATACCTCTCCCCCGCCCAACCCCACACCGAGGGACCCCACTTCCAGGCCCGCCTCGCCCGCCTGATCACCTCAATGGACCGCAGCCGAGTCTCCTGGAGCAGGAAGCAATCTGCTTGGACCCTCGCGAACCAGTCATACGCTAACCCTGCTTCTTCGGAGAGGCGATGCTGGCCACATTTCAGCGTGGCAAATGTCAACACTAAGCCTGCCATCCTTATTGCGAGTCCCGAGTCTGCTCACTCCCACCTTCTTTCCTTATCTCCTGGGATACACCCTTCTTACCCTGAAGCAGGTCCTCTGCTATGCGGTCTACGTCATCCCCTGCCAGATCCCCCTCCCCCCCCCCGCAGCCGTCCTGTCTGCACCTTACCCCCCCCCTCCCCCTTTCTTCCTTCCTTTCTTCTTTGCTCTATCCGGACCCACCCCCTGATCCCTCCCTCTCCCCTCTTCACCCCCGCCCCCTACCTCCTCCTCCGAGTCCTCCACCTCCCCCAAGTCCTCCAAGTCCTCCAGATCCTCCTCTAGCTCCACTCTGTCCCCCCAAGCCTGCACTTGGGCCTTCACCACCTGCCCGGCCCCCTCAGCTTTCCTCTTACTCCCCTTTCCCCTCCCTCCCTCCCTTCCCTCTTCCTCCTCCCTCACCCCTCCCCCTCTCCCCAGAGCCTTCCCGCCCTTCTTCCTACCACCAGTACCCTCCTCCAGTGCTTCCTCATATTTCCGTTTGCCCTCCCCAATCCCCCCTGCCACCCCCTCTTCCTCCATTAACTCCACCTCTTCTCCTTCCCCCTGTTCTTCCTCCTCCCTCCCAACCTCCCTATCCTCCTCCTCCTCCTCCAACACCTGAAATCTGTTCCCCCCCCCTCTTCCCCTGCAGCGACCCCTCCCTGCCCACCCCTACTTTCCCCCCCCTCCGAAACTTCCCTTTCCTCTGTGGCACTTGTACCCACTCCCCCTCTCCCCCCTGCTCCACTCCTGACCCAGCCCCCTGCCGCCTCCCCTCCTGCATCCCCTCCTTCTCCCCCCCTTGCCCCTCCCTGCCTATCACCCCCTGCCCTATCCCCTCCTCCATTACCCCCCCCCCCCCGTCCCTTCCCCCACATATCCCACTCGTTATGGGCCGCCCTAGGGCAGTTCCGATATGCATGGCCTAACCCGCCGCAGAGGTTGCACCTGATCGCGGTGCAGTCCTCTGTGGCATGCTGATCCCCGCATCTTCCACACTTTACCACTGGGCATGACATGCTGAAGTGCCTAAACGAACCACATCTGAAGCACTGCCGCGGCTGCCCCTTGTAAAAGCACAGTATCCTGTCACGACCGATAAAGGCAGCCGAAGGAATGTGCTGGACCACATGGCTCTCCTGTCTCAATTTGACCAGGGCTCCCCAACCTCCTGCCCAAACCCTGCTTGGATCCGGTAACTTTGCAAGTGGGGATCTCAGCTCCGCGTACCTCTGTAGCCAGTAGGCTAAATCTGCCCCAGAGATAGACTCATTTCTCACGAGCAGGGTGATCTGCACCAGGTCCGGCTTGCTGACTGGAATGGCCCTGAGGTCCCGCCACTCCCCCTTTCCCCTCACCCCCTCGTACCTTTCCCAGAATATTTCCATCCCCCTCTGGGTCATGAAGCTCAAGTCATATTCTGGGATGTTGATGGGGTGTATACACGCGTAAAAGTCCTCGGGTATAAACCCCATCCCCATCACCAGCCTCAAGACCCGATCCCTGGAGGGCATTGCCCCCTCCCCTATCCATTTGAGCTGTACCACATTTCGCCGCTTAGGCAGCTGTCCACCCCCTGTCCCCGCTCCCCCCCAACCCCTCCCTGGGCCCTCAAAACCACCCGATCTCCCCCCCTCCCTCCTTCCCCCTCCCTGGACTACTGCCGCAAAGGACTTGGACCCCAGCCCCCACCGCCCCCCCTCCACACTTGTTCCAGCCCTTCCCTCTGCCTCCCCCCCCTTCTGTCCCTCTGCCCCTCCCCTCATCCCTCTCCCTTCCTCAATATCCACCGCCCCCTCCCCCTCCCGTTGTCCCCCGTCCCCTTCCCTCTCAGACAAACATCCAGCAACGTCCATAGTCAGTTCTGCGGCTTGGGCTGCCTCCAACTGATTGTCCTGCCCATCACCACTTCCTGGAACGTCCCTGCTCGTCCCTGCCACTGCAGGCTCCAGCCTCTGGGCTAATCGCCTCCTCTCCTCTGTCTCCTGGCGATACTCTGGCACCTGCCCAGTCAGGTCTGCAGCTGGCGATACCAGACTCCCTGCTCGCTCTGCCCCCGAACTCCCTCCAACCTCCGGCACCAGGGGCGAAGCCTCCGGAACTCCGCCGCTCCCCTTGGCTCCTCGCTCCCAGCCGTCCTGCTGGCAGGTCTGCTCCACCACCCGCTGCACATCTGTTAGACTTGCCATGTCCACTTCTGTAGTCAACGAAAGTCTCTCAACAATCGGGTTACTTCCCCCTTGCTTCTGGTGCAGTCCCTCCTGCGTTCTCCCAATGGCTGGCGCTTCCCGGGGGCATGGCTTGTCTGTTCCTGATTCCGCCACAGGCTGGCTGTTAGCACCCCCCGATTTCACCTCTTGTAATGGACAGCTGGTCAAATGAGCTCCCAGCTGCTGCCCGCTCCTATTCCTCTCTCTCCGACCCCTCTCCTGTAAACCGCCAGCTACTCCATGCTCAGGGAAGACCTCCCCTGCTCCCGGACTTCGTGGGCGGGGCTTCTCCAGATGCCATGCTGCTTCGGTTTCCACTTCAGTCATTGCAGACCCGGCCAAAAATACCGGAGTCTGCCTCTGCTGACCCTTTTCCAACAGGGCCTCCTTCACGGCAACTGTCTCTGCTGTTTGCACAACTGCAGGTAAGCCCTCTGAGACTTCGACCACCACCTCTGTAGAAAACAGGCTGCTACCTGCGTCTCCCTCTGCTGCCTCCATTATCTGGAGTTTTGAAAAGTTACTGAGTTCTGTCCTCCCCTCCACAGGTAGGATCTCTACTCCAGCCCCCACCTCAGAGCCATGTCCTGCCGCTGCCTCCTTATCCTCTGGCTGCTGGGTAAGTGCTCTAGACTGTGTTGCCAACTGTCTCATGTATTTTAAAGTGGGGTCACCTCTGAACCCAGACAACTCTTTTGAGTCTAATGCTGCTGAAGACACTGAAGCTTGCTGCAACTGTAGTGTTCCTGAACCCCCAGACTGAGGTATTGAAGCCATCCTTTCTCGGTTAACATAGAGCTCCCTCAAAGGATTCACAGAGCCCTTTTTTAAACAGTTCAACAAGTGTTCTTTTTTCCCCAACAACTTTGATATCCGGGCTTCCTCTTTAACATACATTTGTCTGTGCTCCGCTGGGGCAAATTTACACATAGTTCTTGCCATTTTCAGACGTTTTCCTAGCTCCACTACTTCTTTTTCCACCAGCTTAATTCGTCTTACAATATTTACCACACTACTTGCTGGATCATCAGGGTCATAGCTCACTTCAAGGAACTCCTCATCTGACGATCCATTCTCCTCACTCTCACTCTCAGCTGCCTCCAGCAAAGGCTTCTGGCAAACTTCCATCGCCTCTTCCTTCTCCCTTCCTTGGAAGCGCCCTTCTGGGGCCTGTACTATCTTCCTCCCCCCTCCACTGTCTTCTCGCTTACCTTCCGCAAGCTGGGCCATGGAGGGGGAAATGCTCTGGTGGCCTCCACTGGGCTGCTTCTCCCTTCGGTCCACTGGACTCCTTTCCCTTCTCCCGGTAGTCAAACCAGGGAGAGAGCCACTCCTTTCGGCCTTCTGGTCCCGGGCCCCAGGAGGCCCCATAGCCTGGGACTTTCCTGAGGCCTTCTCCCCAGGGACCCTCCTCATCTTTGGGGAGGGAGCTAGGTCTCACTCCCTTTCCACTGGAAGTCAGCAGAGCTCACTAAAACACCTCCTTCCTCCTCAGCAGACTGGATGGACCGTGCAGGTCGTTCTCTGCCGTCATCTACTATGTTACTATCCAGCTTATTTTTGAACAAGAAGGCCGGCCATCTTCCGACACAAATCGGGAGATGGCCGGCCATCTCCTAAACCCGGCCAAATCGGTATTATCGAAAGCCAATTTTGACCGGCTTCAACTGCTTTCCGTCACGGAGCCGGCCAAACTTCAAGGGGCGTGTTGGCAGGGTACAGAAGGCGGGACAGGGGCGTGGTTATGAGATGGCCAGCTTCGCCAGATAATGGAAAAAAAAAGCCGGCCCTGATGAGCATTTGGCCGACTTTACCTGGTCCCTTTTTGTTAACGACCAAGCCTCAAAAAGGTGCCCGAACTGACCAGATGACCTCCCCTGACTCCCCCAGTGGTCACCAACCCCCTCCCACCCCCCCTAAAAATTAAAAAACATTTTGTTGCCAGCCTCTATGCCAGCCTCAAATGTCATACCCAGCTCCATCACAGCACTATGCAGGTCCCTGGAGCAGTTTTTAGTGGGTGCAGTGCACTTCAGACAGGCGGACCCCGGCCCATCCCCCCCTACTTGTTACACTTATGGTGGTAAATGGGAGCCTTCCAAACCCCCCCCCCCCAAAACCCTCTGTACCCACATGTAGGTGCCCCCCTTCATCCCTAAGGGCAATGGTAGTGGTGTGCAGTTGTGGGTAGTGGGTTTTAGGGGGAATTTGGGGGACTCAGCACTCATGATAAGGGAGGTATGCACCTGGGAGCAATTTTTTAAGTACACTGCAGTGCCCCCTAGGGTGCCCGGTTGGTGTCCTGGCATGTCAGGGGGACCAGTGCACTACAAATGCTGACTCCTCCCACGACCAAATGCCTTATTTGGCCGGGTTTGAGATGGCCACCATTAGTTTCCATTATCGCTGAAAACCAATGCCGGCCATCTCTAAAGCCGGCCCAAATGTTGTTTCGATAATACGGTCGGGACGCCGCTTTACGGGGCCGGCCTTAAAGATGGCCGCCCTTATAGATGGCCGGCCCCGTTCGATTTTGCCCCTCTATGTAACTTTCTAGGCGTATTCTACAATGCAGTGCATGTAAATTCTAATGCATGCAGGGCTATGGTTGTGGAATGAGCAGGTTGTGGGCATGTCAAAAAACTACGTGCATTATTATAGAATACACCCAATCTGCGCCTAACTTAGGGATCCTTTTACTAAGATGCGGTAAAAAGTGGCCTGTGGTAGTGTGGGCGCATGTTTTGGGCATGTGATGGGCCATTTTTTACCGCGGCTGGGAAAAAGAGCTTTTTTTAAATGGGCTGAGAAATGGGCATGCGCTGAAATTAAAACTAAAAATATGAAATACAAACAGGCTTATGCTACTACCTTTGCGTACAAAAGTACACAGTTTTGGAACGCACTACCCATGTCCCTAAAAACCATGACCAATCTAACCAGCTTTCGCAAAGCTTTGAAAACACATCTCTTCAACAGAGCTTACAAAAGTCACCCTCAATGAAACAAATCATTCCTTAAACCACCCAAGTACACCAAAACACCTCTCACACGACCTTACCTAACACCTTCTACCTAAATTCCTCTCTCACCCCAGCTTATGATCGACTGTTTTCTTAAATCATGTAATGACGTTCTCATTTCCATAATCTGTAAGCCACATTGAGCCTGCAAAAAGGTGGGAAAATGTGGGGTACAAATACAATAAATAAATAAACTAGCGAGCACCTATTTACAGCCTAAGCCCTTACTGCCACCCATTGACTTAGCGGTAAGGGCTTATGTGCTACCCACGTGGTAATCATGCAGCACATGCCAATTTCTGATTACCGCTGGGAATGCCCCCCCCCCCCCCCATGGTAGAAAATAGAAAATTATTTTCTACCATGGGATTCAGCGCACACCAAACTGAGAATTACCACCAGATGCACGCGCTAGCCTGGTAGTAGTGCCGATTTGACATGCGCTACCCACACATTAGCCCTCCTTCACCTTAGTAAAAGGGCACCTTAGGCATTTAGGCCTGAGTTTAAGTGACCTAAATGGATGCACCTAAATTCTAGTCACAAGAACGGCATGTGAGCATATTCTAGAAACTACATGTAATCACGCTAATCGTATGTTTTTTTTGGCACTGATTTTTAAGGTGCCATTTATAGAATTTGGCCCTATATCTATGCAATTCATAGTTTTATCTATCTCTGTACAGAAGACAAGCTCCAGAAGCAACAGACAGCACCAGGAAATAAAGCAGGGGCGTAGCCACTGGTGGGCCTGGACGGGCCCAGGCCCAGCCACTTTTGCTCCAGGCCCGCCCAGCCTCTTCTGCCTGCTCTCCCTGTTCACGTGGTCTGCTCATTTTTTACTGCCCTGAAACGCCGTTCTCCCTCCAGCACCGGCGATTCCCATAGCCAGCCTTCTGCCAGCGCGCGTCGTCGGGGCCTCTTCTCAGGCGCGTCCCACCTATTCTGCAACTTCCTGTGTCCCACCTTTGCAGAAAACAGGAAGTTGCAGAGTAGGCAGGACGCGCCTGAGAAGAGGCTCTGACGACGCGTGCTGGCAGAAGGCTGGCTATGGGAATCACCGGTGCTAGAGGAAGAATGGCGCTTCAGGTCAGTAAAAATGACCAGAACTGACCATGTGCAGGAGGCTGCTGTGGGGGGGGGGGGGGGGGGGATAGCGGGTGGAGAGGAAATGCGGCAGCAGCGGGCGGATGGAGAGGAAATGCGGCTGTGGCGGCGGGCGGGCAGGGTGGGGTGGTAGCGGGTGGAGAGGAAATGTGAGGCCTGTGCCCACCCAGTCCACCTCCAGGCCCATCTAAAAATTAAACTCTGGCTATGCTACTGAAATAAAGTAGTCCAAAATGGGAGTTCCAAAGTTTATTAATAATAATATATCTGACATGGCTGAGTTTCGCCTAATAAGACTGCACTAAGAGTCAGAAAATGTTTATAAAACACAAGAACACTATGACAAAAGTCTTCCAACAAAAGGGATAAACCAACCACTCTATGAATGTCTCCCTCACTCACTCAAAAGGGGCAGAAAACTACTGCCACTGAAACTTGGTGAGGGAGACATTCTCAGTGTGGTTAGTTTATCCTTTTTGTTGGAAGACTTTTGTCATAGTGTTCTTGTGTTTTATAAACATCTCCTAACCCTGTTAAAACTTTATTAGGCTAAACTCGGCCATGTCAAGACATATTTTTATTAATGAACTTTGGAACTCCTATTTTGGACTATTTTGTGCTTCCAGTGCTGATAGGCTAGCATTCGCCTCCTTGTGTGTTTGGTATTTTCACAAAAGAAAAATTCAAACTTTAGCTTTGGGGATGATTTTTTTTTCTCTCCTACCCTGAAACAGTTAAATAGCTATTGCAAAACATAACTCAGGCGTAAGCTCTTAACATATAAGAAAAGGAAAAAAACCAAGGTATTCTATAAAGTGAAACAAAAGCAAAGATGTTTCTAGGCTCCACAGCAGAAACTTGTTTTTCTCGTTTAGTAGGTTCAACAGAAGTATGGGTTTTTCTCTAATTAAATATTAAAGTGTTGTATGGGACTTTTAAATAATCTCAGCTACACATCTACTACATGCAAAAATCACTTCTTCTACACACCTGTGCTGCTGCTGCTTCAGTCCCTTCTGTCCAGCACAGTGTCTTCACAATTCTTCTGGAGCCTTCTTCACCACACCTTGTCCATGCCCTTTTCACCGCTGTTAACTGCTAGCTGTCCACATACCTGTGCCTGTCCTCCAGTACATTCTTACACACACTCTCACTTGCAGGCCACACCATCCTCACTGCATATCCTCCACATGTCTTCCCCCAAAGACCAGTGGTTCCTCCCCTGTGCCCATAGTCTTTCCTCTCTCTCACTCAGTCCATTACAGACTATTGTCCATTCCTCCACAGTCCCTCCCCGCCCCCCACCTCTATGTTCCATTTTATTGCCTTCACAGCAGGGGGCCCCTTGTGATTGTTCCCTATATCCTCCCCTACAGTCATTATTCCTCTGCAAATTTTCCTGCAATGGACTACAGTAGAGAATCTAAAAGACAACGCATTTCCCTTTGGTTCAATAAGATGTTGGTAGAGCAAAAACTTATGGTCAGGGAGCTTGAAAATGAAGAAAGGAAATGACAGATGGAGGGACATTTCGAAAGAATGTTCAAGTCAGAATTGGGACGACCTGACATCCAAAAATTAAAAAAAAAACCCATCCATCTCACAGCCATTTTCAAACAAGAAAAATGTTGGGATTTCCTGTTCAAAAATATGTGAGAATGATGTTCTTGCACTGAAAGCATCCAAAATGAACAGCCATTTTCCAAAATGAAACATTCAAAATAAACACCAAAAACCAGATACAAAAATGTCTGTCTGGCATCATGTGTATAAATATGGCCACACAGATATCCTGCAGAGCAGAGGAGCACCCTAGTGCTCAGTGCAGTAGACCTTAAACAACAGGACCCAGGTAAAAATCCCACCTTAATTCCAATATATGTTATGTGAGCCCTCCAGAAACATAAAAACCTACTGTACCTAAAGGTACACCACTACAAAAGCCATTATTTATTTTATTTTATTTGTTACATTTGTATCCCACATTTTCCCACCTATTTGCAGGCTCAATGTGGCTTACATAGTACCGTAATGGCATTCGCCAAGTCCGGTAAAGAAACAAATACAAGGTGATATTGTGGTCAAATAAAGATACCTGTGTTTCAGGTATAGTGGGGATCAAGGAGAGGAAAGGTTATGTGGAGGGGCATAATCGAACGTCGCCGGCCAAAGAGATCGCCGGCGATCTATTTTGGTGGCGGCGCTACAGCTGGCCAGAACCGTATTATCGAAAAAGATGGCCGGCCAACTTTTTTTTCGATAATACGGTTTAGCCCAGCCAAATGCCAGAGCTCACCGGAGTTGAGATCGCCGGTTTTGTTTTTCAGCGATAGTGGAAAAAAATGCCGGCGATCTCCAACCCGGCAACATCCAAGGCATTTGGTCGTGGGAGGAGTCAGCATTTGTAGTGCGCTGGTCCCCCTCACAAGCCAGGACACCAACTGGGCACCCTAGGGGTCAGTGCGGTGGACTTCAGAAAAGGCTCCCACATGCATAGCTCCCTTGCTTTGGGTGCTGAGCCCCCCAACCCCCCCCCCCCCCGAACCCACACATGTACAACACTACCATAGCTCTTAGGGGTGAATGGGGCAACTACATGTGGGTACAGTGGGTTTTGGAGGGCTCCCATTACCAGCACAAGTGTTACAGGTAGGGGGGGATGTGCCTGGGTCCGCCTGCCTTAAGTGCACTGCGGTACCCACTAAAAGTGCTCCAGGGACCTGCATACACGCAGGCCTCTAGGACTTGTTGCTGCTGTATAACCTTGGCACACCAGTTGACACCTGAAGACTAATCTCTTTGAAAACGTCCTTTATTGGAATAAGCTCGCTTACTCACAGTTAACTACAGATCAGAGGTTGTGCCCGACTGGTAAAGAGTCTTCCTGGTACTGAGATTAGCAGTAGATCAGAGCTGGCAGAATGGTGTACAGTGCCCTCTTTCAGCTACATTCAAGGTAATAACTAAGTTCTCTAACGTGGGTAACACATGAAAGGGATCTAAAAGTGGCTGACAAAAATGGCCACTACCTCATGGACTACCAGAAACAAAACTGGATACACTCTGACCCAGTTAGCAGGGGGAAAAGCACCATGGGAGTAGAGCCCACTACCCTACACCCACCACAATGCATTGCTGATGTGACTCTGCAGTGCACCTAACAGAAAAGGTGTCACACTCACCTGAGAGCCACATCACAACCAGGGAAAGGCTGTCAGAGGATAGAACGCATTCTGCTGTCATGGAGGTGGGTACGGCATTTGAGGCTGGCATACAGGCTGGCAAAAAAGGTTTTTAGTTTTATTGTTTTAGTGTGGGAGGGGGTTGGTGACCACTGGGGGAGTACGGGGAGGTCATCCCCGATTCCTTCCGATGGTCATCTGGTCAGTTGGGGCACCTTTTTGAGGCTTGGTCGTGAAAATAAAAAGACCAAGTAAACCCGGCAGCTCTCCTGGTCCTCTCCTGGTCCTCCTCCTCCTCTCTGCGTAAATGTTTTTTTGGCGGGGGGTTCAGTGCAGTGCACCACGGGTCATGTCCAGATGTGCCGGATTGCAGAAGTCTCCCATGACGCAAGACGCAAACACCTGCAGCATGGCCATGCTGCTATGGCCTAAAGTTCCTCTCCCCCCGCAGTGCACACAATAACACCGCATGCAGTGCCACATGGAAAGGCTGCCAGCTCTGTTGCGGCGTGGCTCCTCATCTCCACACTGTGCCAGGTCACGGGTGCTGGACCGGGACTGCTGCCCTCGCTGGATGCGATCAGCATCAGCTTGTGTTCGTTGTTGATCGATTCAACCTCCCCCCCCACAGCAGCACCTTCCTGTGGCCTCACACAACACACAGGCAGGAACCAGCACAGTACTCTGCTCAGGGGCGTAACCAGACTTCGGTGGGAGGGGGTCCAGAGCCCGAGGTGAGGGGGCACATTTTAGCCCCCATCACTGCCGCTGACCCCTCCCCCCCGCTGCCGTCACCAACAACTTTGACCCCCCCCCCCCCCCCGACGACGACCCTCTCGACCCCGTCACCTACCTTTGATGGCGGGGGGACCCCAACCCCCACCAGCCGAGGTCCTCTTCTTCTGGTGCAAGGCTTCGTTCTGTTTCTGTGAGTCTGTTGTACGTGCAGGATGACAGACTCACAGAATCAGAACGAAGCCTTGCAGATCAGCAGGCAACGCGGCCGTTGGCTGATCTGCAAGGCTTCGTTCTGTTTCTGTGAGTCTGACGAGGACATCAGACTCACAGAAACAGAACAAAGCCTTGCACCGGAAGAAGAGGACCTCGGCTGGCGGGGGTTGGGGTCCTCCGCCAACAAAGGTAGTAGACGATGGCAGGGAGGGAGGGTTGGCTGCGGGAGGGGGAGTCAAGAAGTTTGTCGGCAGGGGGGTCCAGGGCGAAATCTATGGGGGCCCAGGCCCCCATGGTCCCACGTAGCTACTTCACTGGCTCTGCTGTACCACCTGCCAACAACAGCAAGCAGCAGCCCAGGTAAAATAAATATATTTTTAAAGTTATTTTTAAATGTAGAGTGTAACCAAAATGCTGGCTGGTGGGGGCTTCTGGGTAGGGGTGAACTCCTCATAGGTCAAAAAAGATACATTTATTTTTTTAACTCTAGGCAGTGAAGAGCCCACCCCCACTCAGAAGCCCACCAGCCAGCAATTTTGATTACTCTTGTAATCAAAATACTGGCTGCTGGTGGGCTTCTGGGTGGCCTTTTGTAATCAAAATGCTGGCTGCTGGTGGACTTCTGGGTAAGGATGGGGCCAGGCTGTTCACTGCCTAGAGCACAAAAAGGTATATTTAACCATTAAATATACCTTTTTTGCCCTAGGCAGTGAAGAGCCCACCTCCACCCAGAAACCCACCAACAATAAATGTTAATATTGCCCAGGTTAAAATTTTAATAAGGTTGTGTATTTCTCATGTTGGTGGGTTTTGGGCGGAGATGATCTCTGCAGTGCCCAGGTTAAAATAAAAACAAAACAAAAAAACAAGTGTGGGCGGTTTTCTGGGTGGAGGTGGGCTTTGCAGTGCCCAGGACATTAAAAAAAAATCTTATATTTAGTGCCATGGGGGATGGGTAGGGTAGGGGGTAGGACAGGGCTGACACTAGGCTACAGAAATGTTTGCCATTATAGTAGACTTATGTAGTAGGCTTACGTCTGGTCAAGTTTGATATGGCATAATGTAACTATATTTTAAAATGTTTTTTTCTATTACTTATGTATGTAGTTTATGTTGATGCAGGGCAGCTGTTGGGCAGGCTACTTAGAAATCCATCATCCAGTGGATTCTAAGGCATTATTTTGTAGGATCCCAAGAAACACTACTCATACTTATATACATAGTGCCCACCCATATTGGTCATTTCTGAGATGGGCGTCCTTGGTTTCCATTATTGCCGAAAATCACAAACGACCAAGTCTAGGGATGACCATCCCTAAGGACGACCTAAATGTCAAGGTTTGGGCGTCCCCGACTGTATTATCGAAACGAAAGATGGATGTCCATCTTGTTTCGATAATAAGGATTTCCCTACCTCTCCACCAGGACGTTTTGCGAGGACGTCCTCAACAAAACTTGGGCGTCCCTTTCAATTATGCCCCTTTATGTAACACAGGGCAGTACAACCAGCATTATAGCCCTTTAACTCATCTTAAGGTGAAAATAGTGCAGGTTAGTGCCCTAACACAGCATTATAACTACCTCCTCAATGTATGGAATCCTGACATTTAGGCACCTACGTGTAGACTTATCTGCAGCAATCTCATTTGGGCATTTAAGTGGTATTCTAAAATTTGGCATCAAATGGCATAGCACATATTTTTAAGAGGAGCATTCACATGGGTGGGCTATAGGCAGGGCAGACCTTTAGATGGGCAAATTATAGAATACTGTAAGCTGCCTGCGTGCCTGCTACAGTTAGATGCCCTCAATTACACCAGGGCAATGGCAGGTGTAAATGGGACTACCTAAATGTACACTAGTATTTGACAAAGAAATGTGGGCACCCAAATGTCCATATAGAATAGGCTCTCACTCCATGTTACCGGGGCACCTTACGGAGGCACCTTGTAGAATTGCTTTCTTGGTGTGGATGGACAGACTGGATAGGCTGTATGGTCTTTATCTACCATCATTTCCTATATTTCTGTGTAAGAGGAGATGGAAAATAAATTGATCAAAGATCCACAATACAGAAATCTGACATGCTCCAGCCCTATAGTTCACTTGTTCTCAACCCAATCCTCAGGACACACCTAGCCAGTCAGGTTTTCAAGATACACAAAACGAATATGCATGAGATAATTTGTATGCAACGGAGGCGTGGCATGTAGATTTCTCTTATACATATTCATTGTGGAAATCCTGAAAACCTGACTGGCTAGGTGTGTCCTGAAGACCAGATTAGGAACCCCTGCTATAGTTCAATGGACTGTAGAATTCAGAAGGAAAGAGATGAAGAAAGGGTGATCTGTGCAAATCATTTGGGGGACCTTTTACTAAGCCATGGTAGGCACTAGAATGTGCCTATCAGACAGCAGAAAGCACTGCTGCGGGACGCGCTGAGGCGACCCATGGTACACTACTCCCTCCCTAAAAAAACTAGGGGGGGGGGGTTGGTGCTGGAGGTGTGTCTATGGGCAGAGAGTAGGCTTGCCCTGCTCTAATTGGGTAGCATGGGTACACTGCCCCAATAGTGCAGGGCTAACGCAGGAGCCTGTAGCGCCTGCTAAATAGGTGGCGGTAAGGGCTCCCGTGGTAATGGCAACACGTTAATTGGGAAATTAGTGCATGGCCATTAATGACAAATGATAGAAATGCAGCCATTTTATCGCCACACTAAAAGTGGCTGCAGTGCGTGGATAACCCATATGCTGAACACAGCGCCGGCCACTTTTTAGGACAGCTTTAGTAAAAGGACCCCTTTGTTAGATATGGATTGCCAGGTGCTCAAAGAAAATGCTACAATGAAAATGAAGTGCTACTAGATCGAACTATAGTACACAAGCTTCATCCAGAACATTCTCTGGCATTTTGAAGATAATCTCTAAAGAAGGGCTGAGTGTAACTTTCAGCTCTGGTTTGACTTGTTCAGCAACATCATGTTCCTGATGCCCTGAAGAAAGGATTTTAGACAAAGTGACATTTATGTCTCTCATTGTTTTGTTGTTTGTGTCTACTTTGGAACTTTCCCCATATTGTCCATTCCTAGGAATCCTACATATTGACTCTACATGCCTCGTGCTGTTGCATAAACTGTGAACTATTGCCACTGGAAGGAAGAAGCATTAAACGAATTGACGTACTGTATTGCAAACATTTTCAACAAAAGTAAAAGAGAAGAAAAAATGTTGTCTTTATTGAAAAATTTTGATAATATTGATGACCACCACTTCGTGAGCTTTTGCCTTATTTTGTATATTGTGATTATCATGTGTCAAGTCCTACGTTTATGCAATTTGTGTCCATTTGTCTTGTGTGGTTAATTTTTTTTAATTCTGTTATGCTCAATTTGCAATCTTCTTAGACTACCAGATAAGCAAAATAAATAAATAAAGTAACATAAAATAAATAGCGTGTGATCCGGGTGCTAGTAAAGCCCTTCTATCTGAAGGTGAATATGTGCTGAAATGCCTTTTCAGGAGTAGAACTGCTCTGGGTGTTGAGCTCTAGGATTGTTCTATCTGGGTTCCCAGCTGGGTTATGCCCAGGGGAGGAATTAGGGGCTTCTTAGATTAGTAAAGACCCTGTTTGGAAGGAAAAGGTTATCTTGCCTCTCTTCTGCCACTCAGCAACAAGATCAGACCATTATCCCACAGTTCTAATGCCTTGCTAGGGCAGGACCTTGGAGAACCACCTGCTTTCAAGGCAAAGGGGGAAAAAAAAAAGAACCTGAAAGGGAAACAAGTCATTTTCCTTTTCCATGTTTCCTATACAACTACTACTTATAATTTCTATAGTGCTACTGGACATACGCAACGCTGTACACTTGAACATAAAGGGAATGGGAAATGGGACTTGATATACCACCTTTCTGAGGTTTTTGCAACTACATTCAATGTGGTTTACATATATTCAGGTACTTATTTTGTACCAGGGGCAATGGAGGGTTAAGTGACTTGCCCAGAGTCACAAGGAGCTGCAGTGGGAATTAAACTCAGTTCCCCAGGATAAAAGTCCACTGCACTAACCACTAGGCTACTCCTTCACTCAGAGGAGGAGTAGCCAAGTGGTTAGGACAGTCCCTGCTCGACAGAGCTTACATTCTAATTAGAACAAACAGGACAAATAATTGATAAGGGAATTACTAAGGTGGAATGACAGAACATGGGTACTGAACAAATGAATAGGGGTTAGGAGTTAAAATCAGCATCAAAAAGGTGGGCTTTTAGCCTAGATTTGAAGACAGCCAGAGATGGAGCTTTCCTATCAAGCAGGCCGAGCTCTCAAGGGTGGGATCCTAAGGACTAATACAGTCAAGAGCAAAAGAAAATAAGGGATACCCTGAGCGATCTGCAAAGAGGGTGAACTTCCCAACAAAGGCAATGTTGTTGATGCTTTCCTAAATAGCAGGATCTAGAATAAAAGACGAGGAAGAAACTGGAGGCTTTCCTTGTATAATGAGGGGCTCAGTGGTCCAGGACTGGAGTGAAGCTGAAGGATAGGACCCACTGGAAGCTAACATTAACATCACAGCAAACTTATGTGACATATAAGTCAAAGAAAAAACGAACATATGAAGCCTTAAGCTAATGGAAATTTAAGCAATCTTACCTCAGCTTTGTAAAAGGGCCCCTTACTTTGAGAGATTTAGGTGACAGTAATAACACCTTCCCTGGCCCTGTAAAAATTATTAAACTGTTTAGGAACAAATTACCCCCAATCATAACCAAACAAACATAAGGAAATTTTAACAGGAATATTGCTCTAAGAACAAGAACTTGAGGCTCGAAAGTCAGAAAGTCCTGCCTCCTCTTCTGGGGGCATGCGATGAAACTACAGTGTAGTAAATTTAAAACAAATCGGAGAAAATTCTTCTTCACCCAACGTATAATTAAACTCTGGAATTCGTTGTCGGAGAAAGTGGTGAAGGCAGTTAGCTTAGCAGAGGTTAAAAAGGGGTTGGACGGTTTCCTAAAGGACAAGTCCATAAACCACTACTAAATGGACTTGGGAAAAATCCACAATTCCAGGAATAACTTGTATAGAATGTTTGTAAATTTGGGAAGCTTGCCAGGTGCCCTTGGCCTGGATTGGCCGCTGTCGTGGACAGGATGCTGGGCTCGATGGACCATTGGTCTTTTCCCAGTATGGCATTACTTATGTACTTATGTACTTCTGCATCATTCGTGGTAAGTCAGGAAATATATGAATACAAGATCTCCTAAACTTATCATTTAAATGGATGAAAAATAACCAAAGTACCAGGTTGCGGTTGGTTTCCAAAGCGAAGGTAGCCATCAAGGTTGTTCATTGTGTCACCTGTTCCAAAGATGACTGAAGAAAACCAGTTAAGTCTAAGGAAGGTGAATCAGATCTTACTAGTATCTTATTCTCATTTGAGTCTTTCTTTTTAACAGTAATATACTTGTGCTGTTCTAGACATGGTGATGGTCAAAAAGCTTCGATAGCCAGCTAAACTATTCCCAAGTAAAAACTGTACCAATAGACTCTCAATTCTTAATCCAACACTTCTTTAATGTAGCAATCATAGCAAATAAAGAAAATCAACTTACAGGTCATTTGCTTGGACAGAATTGTTGCCTTCTGTAAAACAAAGTCCCATGTCCAGCCACCTCAGAGACAAGGAAATGACCGTGCCTAAATGTAATTGCAGTTCCTGAGCTTAAGTGCTATTCTATAAACCACACCTAACTTTAAGGTCGGCTTATAGAATAGTGCTGATCAATTTTTGTAGGTGGACAAAACAGCATTTTAGCCAGAGAAATAGGCATTTAAAAAATTGATCAAGGTACACATGCATAATAATACGCATTTCCACCATGAAGCACATACTTATATGCGGAATGAGTATTGGCGTTCCTGTGGGTAGGTTGTGTGGAACTGGGGCAGACCTGCAAGATATAATGTATGTTATATATCCATGCATATCCATGCAAAGCTAGATAGACCATTTCTGTCTGCCAAGCAGCAGGTATAATAGTTTTCAAGAGGCTACTTTCTAAAGGCATGTAAGAACATATTTTGCCTTCATAAAATAGATACAGCATATGTGCCTAGGTGCCTTCATAGCCTAGGTAGCCTGCTATAAAAAAAATCACCCTTGAAATGGGGAAATAAGAGCAATACAACAAATAATCTGATTGGCCAATTCAGATCTTAAGAAATCTTTTTGTGTGGGGGGGAGGGAGGGCTAATGCATGTAGATTTCTTTCTTGCACAATTTTCACATACAGCTATTCCAATATTTCTCTTTTAATTACTAGATTAAAGCAATGTAAAAAAAAACAGTGTTGCTTTCTGTTTGCTTCGTTTTATTTAGTTGGAGTCAAACAGCATTTTTGCTCTGTATAATTTTTGTGGGAAAAATTACAACTCTGTTAAATGACATATTTCCCATACAGAGTAAATACAAAGCAACATTTCTGCTTTCCTATCAATCTGGACTTAGTTTTTGAGCATCAGTGAATTTAGGCATAGATGTGGAACAAGAAAGGTACACAATTCCAATTTCCAGTGAAGGTTTCATTTTTCACTGAACATAAACCAGGCATGAAAAAAGCATGCACAGGACACCCCACCCCCTACCCCTTTCAATTGACGTTTGATTCTTAATTCAATGACATCTGATACAAGTGAAGATGGAGAGAAAGAAGAGCATTCAATGGGAACTTTGCTCTTGTGATTATGGGAACTCAACAAGGGCTGACTAAAAAGAAACAAAAAAAAAAGTTGGCCTGCACTGTTCCCTGCTCCTGTGTTCCTCATAGGTGACTAATACCTTGTTGCCATGGAGACAGAGGTAGGCAGGTCAAGTGTCTTGTGGACTATATATCACGCCTATTTCAACTGACAACTTTCAGAACAGGCAGTTCGGTTTTTAACAAAACCCCATCTCATGTGAGTACAAGATTTTAAACTTTTTAAATGTTTACTGAATGACATGAAAACCAAATAATCAGCCTCATGTATTCCTTTTGTTATGTTCACCGTAAGATCAACCCCTTGCAAATTCTGCGCTTGAGAGAATTATCTAGAATGTTTACCAGTTTATCTAGATGAATTTGTATTTACTTAGTATAATGTTGAGCAGAATGTTTTGTACTAACAATCCATGTATTGTAGAACCTACATTTCTTAATTATGCATAACATCACATTTTTATGCTCTGATTCACAAATATTGATGATAAGAAATGTACAGCAGGGTGTGACTAGGTTGCAAAGGAATGAAACTTGAACAGTCTTAGAGCTAAATGTCTGTGCAATTGTAATAGTGGTGTTTCCTGAAAGCATTTATTCGTGTTACAATTCCTATTAGATTTTACTTTCTTTCTTTTGCTATTCATTTATTTAACCAACTTTGCTTTAATTTTTAATGAAATTATTTTTAGCATTGTATAAAGCATGGAAAAAAGAATGCAAGTCCCAATTTGCTGTATAGAGCATACAGATACTAGAGGTGTGCATCCCCAAAATGTTCACTTGGAGGGGCATAATTGAACAGGGCGCCCAAGTTTTCCTGAGGGCGTCCTCGCAGGACGTCCCCGCGAAGTGGCGGGGAAACCCGTATTATTGAAACAAGATGGGTGGCCATCTTTCGTTTCGATAATACGGTCGGGGACACCCAAATCTCCACATTTGGGTCGACCTTAGTGTGCTGAGCCCCCCAACCCCCCCCAAACCCCACTCCTCACAACTGTACACCACTACCATAGCCCTTAGGGATGAAGGGGGGCACCTAGATGTGGGTAAAGTGGGTTTGTGGTGGGCTTTGGAGGGCTCGCATTTACCACCACAAGTTTAACAGGTAGGGGGGGGGGATGGGCCTGGGTCCGCCTGCCTGAAGTGCACTGCGATACCCACTAAAACTGCTCCAGGGAGCTGGGTATGATATTTGAGGCTGGCATAGAGGCAGGCACAAAATATTTAAAAAATATTTTTAGGGTGGGAGGGGGTTAGTGACCACTGGGGGGGTTAGTGAGTAGGGGGAGGTCATCCCTGATTCCCTCTGGTGGTCATCTGATCATTTAGGGCACATTTTTGTGGCTTGGTCGTAAAACAAAAGGACCAAGTAAAGTCGGCCAAGTGTTCATCAGGGATGCCCTTCTTTTTTCCATTATCGGCCGAGGACACCCATGTGTTAAGCAAGCCCCAGTCCCGCCTTCGCTACGCTTCTGACACGCCCCTGTGAACTTTGGTCATCCCCGCGACGGAAAGCAGTTGAGGATGCCCAAAATCGGCTTTCAATTATGCCGATTTGGGCGACCCTGGGAGAAGGACGCCCATCTCCCGATTTGTGTTGAAAGATGGGCGCCCTTCTCTTTCGAAAATGAGCCCATTGGTTTAGTTTCCAGTGTCCTTTACAAGAATTTTCTCCTTTTTTTTAAATTTCAAGAGCAATATTGTTCCAAAAATGTGTGCACTATTTCCCAAAATGTGCACACGTGATTGGAATATTGCTCTTGAAATTTAAAAAAAAAAAGGAGAAAATTCTTGTAAAAATGAATGAAATTTCAGGCTTTTTACTGACATTTTGGGTCAAAAATAACATAAAGTAACATGTCATTTCCCATGTTGTTTTAAAACCATGCACGTCCCTAACAGATATGTAGGGATATTTTTACAGTATGAACTATTTTTCAATATAGCTTGTAAATAAGTTTCCTACACCATATAAATACATCTGTTAATAATGTGGCTAGAAGAGCATTTTGTGCTCAATAGAGCATCAACCACTAGAGAGCTTGTGGGTGGGGTTGTAGGTTGGTGTGTTGGTGCCTACAAACAAAAAGGTGTTCTGCTGCCTCTCAATGAGGGACTGTAACATTTTTTAGCAGAAACTTTTAAAAACTATACATCGGGGGATTGCTTTTTATGTCCATTGACCAGGTGCGGAATGGGAAAGCTTTTTTTGGAAAGAGGAGCCGTGTATGGATAATTCTAAACAAAAAAACATTGTTTCCTAGTAAGGGTTCATTGTGTACCATGTATAAGAAGACTGTGTTCAATGGAACAATGGGCTCCTTTCAACCATTCCAACCATATAATAGCAATATTGAAATCTTAGTTACACATGTCATTATTGACATTTTCATGTTATGCAATAATATTTGAATATTGCAACTGAATGTTGTACTTGAGTGCTGAAACTATATGCTATGATTCACTGAAACAAACCCAGTTATTTAATCTAACCAATCATTAAAAAAAAATACAGGAATCTAGATATTCCAAATAATCTTATTTAGAGGTGTAGTTTAAGATGGGTTATTTTACCTGTAACTTGTACTATTTTATCATAGGTGACCTAGATACTAATAACTGAGATTAACAGTAAAATCACACGTTAATGGTAGCCGAAATTGATAGCTTCCTCCCATAATGTTGTTTGTCACAACTCAGAATGCATGGAATTCTAAAACCCCAAGAAGGAATTTTTTCTTAAGTTGGTGTGTATATCATTGGGGGGGGGGGGGGGGGGGGGTTGTCCTCTTTGAAAGGTAACAGTGTTCTGATTTTTATTGAGATATTGTATGTTGCAAATTCCTCTGCCAGCACTATACTACACATATTTTTGTCTACTTTTACAATTTTCTTGCATTTTTTTTCCCTCAATCTACTCTGACATGTTAGCTCCCACTATACATTTAATTATGCAGTTTAGTCAAATCATGAGAAAGTGAATGTTTGGACAATATCTCTGTACAAACCAGAGATATATTACCAAAACTTCTTCACTAATCCATTTTACATGTTTTTTCAAGTCATTTCATTGTATGTATTTTTTCAACTCTTATTTAAATATGTCCATATAAAATATATATACACTTATCAAACTTCCATATGCACTTATCTGAATTATCAGGAAACCTTGGTGGATATGTAATCCCAGGCACCAAAGTGCAATTTCTTGGCACTAGGATGGCCTGCTGCTGGGATTTTTTTAGGCTTTGCACTACAGAATTAGCAATTGAAAATTTATTTATCTAATCTTTTCCATCTTAATTGGGATTTCAACAAGCAAATATATGGTCAATATTCACCTGGTGGCGATTAGTGTTTTTTATGGGCTGACTGTCACTGGCTAAATCAGACCCAGATATTCAATGCTGGGCCATTTCTGGTCACTGGCATTGAATATCTGGATCTTGCTGGACATGCTTTGGCTGTGGGTCCAGGCCAATATTCAGCCAGGACCTACATACTAATAAGGGTCCTGGTTGAATATCAACTGGGACCCACATGAAAGGAGTCCAAATTTCCCCCTTCTGTCCCTTAACTAAGTCTGATCCCTACTTCCTCCATCTCCTCTTGTTGAAGCCTGATCTCTGGCCCTTCCACCAAATCAAAGCAGGTTCACCATGGCCTACCTCAGCAGGAGCAAACCCCACTCATTCCTGCTTCTAGCGGTTCCTAATTGAAAATGGTCACTGCAACCTCTAGTGGTGGTCTTGTAGTAGTTGGGGGGGGGGGGACAGGAAGGAGAGCAGATCAGCTTCAGGCCACAACCTGGTAGTTATGCAGGTGCCAGCAGTATTCATTGCTGGCACTCACATAGCTATCCAGGCAAAGTTAGGACTGCTATTTATGCAGTCCTACATGCCTGGTTAACTGTGCAGGCCCTGAATATTGCCAGGACCTACATAACTCTCAGCAACTCCCCAATTCCACCCCTGGAATACCCCATTCCTTAGAAACCAAGAAGTAGGGTAAAGTCTACGGTCTTCTAAACAAACAAATGGATCCACAGGAGTTGAATGTTTAGAGTTTATTCAAAACAATATACAGTAAATTCGACATTAGACTCAATGCGGTGCCGTGTTTCAGCAATCAAATGCCTGCATCGAGAACTTTTTGTCTGCTGAATGTTGTCTATGAGCCTCATAAGGTTTACAAACAAATGAAGCTGTGCTATGCAAGCTGCTGTGTTAAGTTGAAGCTTTGTGTGACTGCATGACCAGCTTCAGTTACAGGCTCTGTAGTGTCCATGGGCTCAAGGGCAGGGTCAGCATCTCAGGATAGTGATAGTGGAATCAACGCATGCACTTTGAAAAGTCAACAATCTGCAGTCTGCAATTCAAGATAAGTATAAAAAATAAGATTCTGAGATCAATTTAATGCTAGTCAATGGACAATATACTGGTCATAGCTAATTAGAAGAGATAGAAGCTGCTAGGTGGACTTAATAACATATAAGCATCTATTGACAAAAGGTTAGATATTGGGTCAATTGCAATAACATGAAGCGCAATGACTGAATAAAATAATGTGAGCTTGTCCACTATTGGATATGCCACACAACTCTGAACACTGACCGAAAAAAAATATATATATAATATTATTAAAGTCTTTTACAGTACAGTATCCTTAAATTATTGTAAAAATTTATCACCCAGGAGCATCAGGCTGCTAAGCTCTGATCTGATGCTTCTGGGATATCTCTTAAAGGATCCTAGATAAATATTTTCCTCCACTATGTTTTTCAATTTGTCTTCAATTATTTTCAATTATTTTTCAACTTGCCTCAGTGGTGCTTATTGCCCAGTCATTATTTCTGTGGCAACATCTTAGGCACCTCGTTTCTTCATCGGCTTTATATTATTTATGTAATTTTAAACACTTATCTGTGTAGATTTTCGGACTGGGGGCTCAAAGACGTCCGTTTCGCTGTTAAGCTGTATCAAGGACTTCCCCCTTTTGCCATTTTAGTGCGAGGGCGGGACACGGAAGGAAGGAGTGGCCTGCCCTGCTGCTGCTTGCTGCGAAGGTGAAAGGAGGCGTTTAAGGTTAGTTCTGGGAGTGACAGAGGGCGGGCAGGCCAACCCCGCTCCAACCCCGATGTTTCCCCGAAAAATAAGACAGCCCCTGAAAATAAGACCTAGCGCATTTTGGGGGGCAAAAATTAATATAAGACAGTGTCTTATTTTCGGGGAAACACGGTACTAAGCTGCAGCAAGTATTAGCACGTGCTTACCAAAGGAAAAAAAGAGCATACCTTGGGCACACTCAGGCATCCCATGATAATTTTTGCTTGTGTGCCTGCTACCCATGCGCTATAAAATCAAGTTTATTTTTTAGTGCTGGAGGCATGTCAGGGGGACAAACAGTGGGCATGTTCTGTACTGATCGGTTACCACAGCTTCGCTTCATTGCTGCACTGTGGTTAACATGTGAGCCCTTACCGCCTACATAACGGGTGGCGGTAGGGGGCTCATGCGTTAATGGCAAACTTAGTGTGTGGCCATTAGTATAGCAAATGGAAATATTAGCCATTTTAACCCTGCAGTAAAAATGGCCTTAATGCACGGGAATGACCCACGAAAGGCCCCTTTTTACCACAGTTTGATAAAAGGGCCCCTAGGTTTTTAAGGCACCTTAACAAAACTAAATGCATGCTAATGAATGCACATCCCTAATGCACAACTTATAATTGTGTCTCCAGAATGCTCCTGGCCCCTCCATTTACTACATGGATATATTTTCTGTGGTCAAAATGTAACCTTGCCACAGGTGGAAAAATTGAAACTAAAACACTTATGTGGTCAACACCTATTACCAGCTAAATACCAGAGTGTTTTTGAAATTGACCTCCAGAGTGCTAAACAGTGTGAAGACCAATCACCCAGACACCAAGCAATTATAATATGGTACAAAGGAATTCCATGTACAGTGGCATATTAACTTAGACTATAGACATAAATGACCCTAAGGACTAACAGAGTTATTTCGTTTTGTTTTCTAGCCTGCAGCTGCTTTGAAGACACTTTCTTGGAGGAAAAATGCTGCAATCAACTCTGGCCCTCTCCTTTCTATTGATTGCTGTCTCTTCCAACCTGGCTATGGCTATCAATAAGGAAAGAAAATTACCAGAAACACTGTCAAGAGGTCTTTAATATATAGATAGATAGATTTTTTTTGGTCTTTTATTCTCGCATTCTTCTCTTGGCCTTTTCCACCTCTCTTACCAGTTTCAAACGCCATGTGTAAGTTCCCCTCCCCCACCAAAACAGACCACCAGTCACTCCATCTCACTGCACATACTATAATATAAATGACACTAATCAATAAGTGGAGAAAACAAACCTCAGTGAGCAGCCCACGCTCCTCACTAAAGTATAGAGCCAAAGCAGACAACCATCACTGGTCAAAAAAAACTCCACAATTGTTTAAAGCAGTAGACAGAGTGAGAATTGTAGTCTTAAAAACAGGATCAGTTCATAAAGCTGCAGACACATAATAATACAAAATAATATATATTAGCTGCTCAGGCAGTAAACAATTGTGTGGGGTAGGGGTTTAGGGCTCTGGCTCCAGAGTACAGGGAATAGGAGTTTGATTCCCACTGTGAGTCTTTCTGGTCATTGTCTTATGGGTGTTTACTGATTGACTGCAGAGAAATTTTGGCGACTGAGCAGATAATATATTTTTTGTATTATTATGTGTCTGCAGCTTTATGAACTGATCCTGTTTTTAAGACTACAATTCTCACTCTGTCTACTGCTTTAAACAATTGTGGAGTTTTTTTGACCAGTGATGGTTGTCAGCTTTGACTCAGTACTTTATGGGCCGATGATCAGAAGCAAACTCAGGCGCTAGAGGCTGTTAGTGCCATACTAGTGCCTGCATGTGCTACCGCTCCATGATCAGAGCCCCCCGAGTGTGTGAAACAACGCGCTCGTGGGCTCTGAACGCAACTAGCATGCAAAACAGGGCTCTTAGCACAAGTAGCAAGCAAATGCATGCTAAACATATTCTTCCCTAATGATCAGCGGGCAGTGCACCAAGCATTGGCATGCTGTCTATGGCAAACCCTATGCTAGTTAAGGTTTGCAGGCCATTGGGGAGGAATGGTGAGCATTTGCATGCTAGCAGGCCCCCCATCCCCCCAAAAGTATGGGGGGGGGGAGAATGGCCATCTTCAAATCTAAGCTAAAGGCCCACCTTTTTGATGCTGCTTTTAACTCCTAACCCTTATCACTTGTCCAGAATCCTTATTTTATCATCCTCACTTTAATATTCCCTGATCTCTTGTTTGTCTGTCCTAATTAGATTGTAAGCTCTGTCGAGCAGGGACTGTCTCTTCATGTTCAAGTGTACAGCGCTGCGTACATCTAGTAGCACTACAGAAATGATAAGTAGTAGTAAAGTAGCAGCAGGCTCCCCCCTCCCCCGCAGGAGCAGGAAACCTGACTCCCCCCCCCCCCCCCCCCCCCCCCCCCCCCCCGTGACATGAGGGAAGGAGGTTAGGAGGGGCTGGAGATCCTGTGGGAGGGCAGGGAGATGCACCTGTAGGAGGAGGGGTAGGTAGATATGCCACTGCCAGTAATCCACTAACAATATTTCATTTGCACTGCAGGTTGGGGTGATGATATCACCTGGGTGCAGACCTATGAGGAAGGGCTCTTCCAAGCAAAACAAAAGTAGGTAAAGAAATTGTGACAAGAGTAATTCCACTGAATATTGAGATATACACTGAATGTTGAGATATACACCAAACAGGACATGATTTTCCTCATGTCATTAGACCACAAGACTTCAGCAGGGCTGCCGAGAGGGGTGGCAGGGGGGGGGCAAAATTCCCCAGGCCCGGGTCTCCAAGGGAGGCCTGGCGCCGGGGTCCCTCTCTCTCTCTCTGCTCTTGACAGGACCCTAGTGATCGCATCCCAACAGGAGCAGGAGAGAGAAAACTCTGGCGCCACGGCCGGGCCCCCCTTGGAGGCTGGGGAGGACCCATTGGGGCACCTCCAGCACTGCTGTTCTGCCCAGCTGAGCAGCCGCTTTTCCTCTCAGGCGTTCATGTTCAGTTCTAAACCGAGCATGCCCTGAGAGAAAAAGCAGCCGCAGGGGCAGGCAATTGGCAGAAGTGATAATCAAACAGAGCTATAGGTAGTCCAATCATTAATATATTAACACTCAAAAATAAAGGAGACTCCTATATGTATAGCATCTCGTGTGAGATATTCTTTTTAAATATAGAGGAAAAAGCCTCAATCCAGGCATGTACTCCTTATGTTATTCAACGTTAGGGAGCACTGGCCGATCATCACTGGCTCAAAAACCTCTGCTAAGTATCCCACATATATTATCTTGTTTTTCAAATTAATCTCTCGAGGGTTACTTAGCTTGCTGCTGGAAAAGGTTTCTGAGCAGTCTCATTCACGGATACAGAAATGTAAATCCCATCCAAGGCCCGACTTCGGCCCGAGTTTCGCCTCCTTCCTCAGGGTCCGTGGGCTATCCGACTGTATCTGTTAAAAGATATATCACATGTTGACGCTTTTAATTATAAATTATCAATTTTACCTCCAACCTTGACCATCTTGGAAGCTATTCATCGAAGCGAGCACAGCATTTTCTGAAGTAAGGAATACCAGGTCAAGGAGTCTCCTATATTTTTGAGTGTAAATTTGGGTGTGGCCATTTGTACCAACTGAAACATTCTGAAACTCATTCTGTAACAACATGCGTAAATGTTAAGGATGCCCCTTTCTGCCCATGACCCTCCCATTTCCACACCCCGTTTTTGAACTCACACATCCTGCGCCTAAATTTATGCACATAGATTTCAATGAAATCTAATTAGTGTCAATACAAACCTAATAATGGTGCTAATTAGCTCATTATTATTGCACATGCAAATTGGGTGCACTTTTACAGAATTTGGGGGTCAGTGTGCACTCTTCTGAAAGAGTGTGCACTATTTTCAAAGAGGGTGCATTATTTCCCAATAGAGTACCTTATTCATGAATAGGGTGCACTCTCTTTCCCAATAGCACCATCTGCACCTGTGTGCACTATTAGAACAGAGTGTGCACACTTCTGAAAGATTGTGCACTATTCACAAAGAGTGTACACTATTGAGAAATAGTGCACCCTCATCACAAATAGGGTGTACTCTTTGAAAAAGACACACACTTCATGAATAGTGTGTATACTTTTGAAAGAGTGCAAACTCTTTCAGAAAATTGCACACCAGCTAATTGCTGCCAAAATGAAAAAAAATGTTTTCTAAAAACATGAACAAAATGAAATTTCATGTAAATGACATGGGGAAACTCAACAAAATAACAAAGTTTGGGCTGCAAACTTCTCATTGAGAGCACACAATAAAGAGGCACTTGGCTCAATAACAGAACAACTATACCGATGCTTAGGTATGATCTGAAAAGTAGGAAGGGCTGTGCAATATTTACAAAGGCCAAGGTAATCTGAATACTAATTAAAGACAAAATACTTGAATTGGACATTTTTATCAAATTAAAATACACAAATTTGACTTGATTTAACACATCAATTAATGAAGACTTCTTTTATTCTTTGCAGTAACAAACCACTGATGGTAATTCATCATTTGGACGAATGCCAATATTCCCAAGGTATTTATAAACACATGAAGACACTTTTCTAGATGATAAATGAAATCCGAGTTTGATTTTAGTTTACTACTTTTATTTTGTACACTTGTTTGTTCCTTTCTGACGCCTTTATGATGTTTTTTGCTGCCTCGTGCTGTGTACCTTGACCCTCTCCAGTTTACATTGCACTTGCCACATTTAAAATGTCCCAGCACTGTTCTTCTTTTTCACTCTGCGTACAGCAGGACTGAGAATTGCCGTCAAATTCTTTCTCCTTGAGAAAGTTACTCTAAGTGATGTTTGCTGAAATGCGGAATGTAATTGAACTAAGTCCCAGTTCTTTATAATAATATCAACCACTTTGTTGCTACCATTGAAATAGTTCATAATGCAAATGAAGACTTTAGCTTGTTTGATGTCTTTCTGGCGTGAGCAAAGCAGTAAATCATGATTGTTAAATTTTGCTCTTGTGTATGCTTTCTTCAGCACCTTCTGTGGATATCCCTGTTTCTAAATTTAGACATTAATATTTTAGCTTGTTTCTCAAATGAACCATCATCGGAACAGTTTCCTCTGATTCTTAATAGTTGTGAAAATGGTAAACTATCCTTTAACTTTTTGGATGGCAGCTGGTATATGCTAGTAAGGTATTCAGTAGGTTTCACATATACATTAGTATGAAAGCTCTTTGCCTCCTAGATGATTTCCACATCTAAAAAATGAATCTTAACATATGAACAGATCACGGAAAAATATAAATGATGAACAGAAGCCTTTTTTATAGCCACAGGAACAGCCCCTTCCAGCAACAACTTATTCATGATGACAGCAGGGGCGTAGCTACGGGTGGGCCTGGGTGGGCCCAGGCCCACCCAATTTCGGCCCAGGCCTGCCCACCCAGCACACACACAACTGCAGCAGCAGCAGCAGCCTAGCTGCCTAGCGTGACGGCAGAGAGGGCTCCTGACCCGCGGGGCTCTAGCAGTGGTAGCTGGAAAGGTTGCGGGAGGCTGTCAAGTCAGGCGATTGCTTTGGGCTGAAGGCTAACCACGGCGGAGGAGGAGGAAGAACAGGAGGCCCGGCCGGCCTCGACGCTCGGCCTGAAATGCGAGTGAGGCCCGAGTTGGGGATGGCTGCGAACGGCAAATATTGGTGTCTGTGGCGCCTGGGGCTGAGCCGTGAGTGGCTGCTGTTAGAGAACAACACGGAGGTGAGAGCTCAGGGCCCGGCCTCTGTGAGGATTTCTTCGCTCTTTCCAGGACTCATCCGGGCTGCATCCTTCTCAGTTAGTTTAGTGTGATTTAGTATCGCGTTTAGGTGGTTTTATTTGTAAGTATTTACTTCGTGGTGGTTTGGCTTCATGGCTATTTTCATTTGTACCTCACCGAAGAAATATATGTAACGCCAGTCCCGATATGAGTTGCTGCAGACATTTGTTTCATTTATATGCCTGTGTTACCAGGTCTTCATAACTTGAAATATCTTTTGTATTGTGTATGATTTTAATTGGAAACCACCTGGTTTATAGGTGGTCTAGAAATCGGGTCAGACCAATGGTCCATATAGCCCAGTGTTCTGCTTCCAACATTGGCCAACTTAAGTATCTGACAGAAACCCAAATAGCAACAGAATTCTATTCTGGCAAGCAGTGGCTTCCCCCTTGTCCATCTCAATAACATTTTCTCCAGGAACTTGTACAAAACATTTTTTTTCAACCCAGATCTGCTACTGTTGTTTTAATAGTGCCAAGCTAGCTTAATTTAAAAAAAGTTGTCTTTCTCACATTTTGGTGGGTTTTTGGGTGGGGATGGTCTCTCTGCAGTGCCTAGTTTAAAATTTAAAAAAAAAAAAAGTGTAGGCGCCGGCAGTTTTCTCTGGGTGGACCGGTGCGTGCAGAGGTGGGCATGAAAAAAAAGTCTTTTTTTATTTAATTCCATAGGGGGTGGGTAGGGAGTAGGACAGGGCTGATGCTAGGCTACAGGGAGGAGTAGGGTGAAGGATAGAGCTGATGTTTAGCTATGGGATGGATGGTGGGGAAGGGAAGGAATGATACGGGCTACAGGGATGGATGGTGGGGGGGGGGGGGGGTAAGGTAGAGAAGGGAAGGGCTGATGCTGAGCTACGGGGATGGATAGAGAGTATTGAAGGGAAAAGCTGATGCCAGGCTGCTGGGATGAATGGGGTAGGGTAGGGAAGGTCTTTATGTTTTTGTAATATGTTTTAAAATTAATGTGTATTGAATTGTGATCTGTTGAGAATTGCAGAGATAATGTGGCATAAAAATTTAGAAAATCAATAAATTTATCATTTTTGGTCCTTTATTCTGTAATTGATGAGGGTTGGTCTGTGGTCTGCATGTGACCACGAGCAGATGAGAGTTTCTGCTGGCATGTGGTTTGTATGGGGATCTACTGGAACTGGTGTTATAGTTTGCAATATGGCGTTAACCGATTCTGGTCTGAACAAATACATGGTATGAATGAATGCAAAGTGATACTGTTGTAGACTGAGGTGCATGTATGGTAGGTACAATTGGGGGAACTTAGAGAGGGAAGGGGGGAAGAAGAGTCAGTTAATGTCTGTTATGGTCTTTGGTTACATTGTGTTGCAAGTGTCCAGGTATTTTTATGTTGGGTCAGTGGGGTATGCTCTTCTGAACAGGTCTGTCTTTAGTGCTTTCCGAAAATTTAGGTGGTCGAGTGTAATTTTTTACTGCTTTTGGCAATGCATTCCATAGTTGTGCGCTTAGGTGGTGGTTTATGTTGATGCAGGGCAGCTGTTGGGCAGAATACTTAGAAATCCATCATCAAGTGCATTCTAAGGCATTATTTTGTAGTATCCCAAGAAACACTACTCATGTCTCTCTCTATATATCTGTCTATTTATCTCTATCTCTCTCTCTCTCTCTCTCTCTCTCTCTCTCTCTCTCTCTCTCTCTCTCTCTCTCTATATATATATATATATATATATAGTGCCCACCCATATTAGCTCTGGGCCCACCCAAAATGTCAGGTCTGGCTACGCCACTGGATGACAGTCAGAGGGTCTAAAAGGTCATTTTTCAGAACAATTAATAAGTGCCAGGAAGCAATCATCCAACGGACAACAAGAGGGGTTAACCCTACTCATCACAGTCTTCACCTGCCCCTTGGAGACTATCGAAAACTCAACTATGTATCCTACAGAATATAGTTCTGCTCCTGAAGTAGTCCAACATCACCAAAGGAGCTAGAAATATCTGCCACCTTCTTTAGGAAAATGTTCACAAACTCCTGACATGGTCTACCACAGAATGGCGCAAGGAAAACCGTATTTCTTGTAAAAGGTAGCTGTACTGTAGGATTAAGTATAATATCTGATTGGATATACAGGCTAGTGGAAACAGCTGCATTTACAATCATGTTACTATGTTTTGATGTCTATACAATACATATGACCAAGATTTAAGTGAGGATATCCTGTTTCCTGATGAGTTTATCTTAACTGTTGTACTCTGCCTTGGGAAGCTGGTGTTATAAAGATGATAGAATATATTGAAATTAAATGGAAGTAGAATTAAACTCAGCTTTCATTGGGACACATGGAATCTCATTTTAACGTCATTTCATTTGTAGGAATTTACATTTTAGATACACAACTGGATTATTCTGTTTTTAGGCATATTTCAGGGACAAGGGGTTTTATAGGTCAAAATAAAAATAAATATTTTTAAATGCAGATCTCTTTTGTTTAAACATAACTAAATGGGCTATAAGCCCCTAATGATGTATTAGGTTCTGCCCAGTGTAATATTTATGGTACAGTAAGGTTCTGAGTGTGTTTTCGCACAAAGTTGTGCATAGTGTTCTGCAGTTGAGCGATTGTGGTATATGCTTTGAGCAACCACTTTATTCTTTGACATATGATACATATCTAATATCTAAATTTAATAAAAGGTATTGTGACTTTTATTTTTATTTTTTTTCTGTGTGTTATCAGACAATTATGGATTTAATCTCCACCCCCTTTAGCCTCCCCAAACAGTTGGGCCACCGACCACCTATGTTTACAACCTCCCTGCTTTTACTGATAATTAATAACATCAAATCACAGGAACACTTATTGAGAATCTTATTCCAATGTTCAACAAACTCCACATCATCTTGGAAAACCTAGGGATTCTTTCACCTTTACAGTATTCAACCAACATTGCACTATTCAGTTCAAGTTTGGTAATCATTTTTTGCATATTAATAATTTTAGATACATTTGATGAAGCTTCAGTAGTGTAAGCAATGTTGAATGGTGAAGGAGTTTTTAATAAGTCATCAGCTTGCTCTGCAGTGAAACACAAAACCGACTTCCATGGACCTGAAGCCATCTCATTCAATGGGTATGTAGCACCAATCAAAAATAGAGAATATGGTAGAACCAAAGTGAAACAATTCCAAACAAAAATATGGTCTACCTGCCACATCAGAAAATAACAATGATTCCAATATATTTTCCAAAATGTGACTAAATTAAATAATGGAGGAAAAAGACCTCAACAAATGGAATGGCAGATATCACTCTACTCTAATCAATGGTTCCATTTATTATCATTGGTCTAAAAAAAAATCTCCATTTGACACATTATGTTAAAATTTAATCTTTTTTTAAATCTTATTTTCATTCATTTTTCAACTTAATTCAACTGTCCCAATGTGACTTGAATTCCAAACACACAGGCACTGAGCAGTTCACATTAGCTTCCTTTTTGGAGACAAAAGAGGCATAACACTTATCTTAATCATTGTTCCAACGGGGCAGGTTTCAACTGATGTTCGGGCTTCATCAGGGGTTACCATTTCAAAAATGAGTGTCTTCAATATCTCAGTGAAAAACACCCAACATTCAGTGCAGCGTGTTGTTCCTACAGTCCGCAGTGCCAACTCACAGCAATTTGTGCCAAACTTATTAAAACCTGGGACAACCAATGTTCTTCCTAATCTAAAAATCATTATAAACATGTACTCATTTACTGTGGAATCACATGTTTTCTTATCACTGATTTCCAAATGAAGCAGCGATACACAGCAGGTACGCTAATAGCCAATATGGTGCTGGTGCGTAAATAGAGACCAGCAAATGCATGACAGCATTATTCAAGCATCTACTGCCATCTGCTGGTGAAATCAATATTGCACTTCAAAAAACATTCCACTCAATTGAACTATTTAGATATAGTAACACAGTAGATGACAGCAGATAAAGACCTGGACGATCCATCCAGTCTACCCAACAAGATAAATTCATTACATATGGTATGATCTGATACATCATATGTATACCTGATCTTAATTTATCCTTGCCATTTTAGGGCATTTTTAAGGCATAGACCATAGAAGTCTGGCAGACACTGGCCTTGTTGAAGTTATTGTCAAAGCCCCTGAAAAGCTCCACTCCAGCCCATAAAAATCTATTCAGCCTTGATCAGGGCACAGACCATAGAACTCTGCGCAGCACTGGCTTTCCTACCTAATTTCTGCTAAGCTTCTTTGGATCCATTCCTTCTAAACAGGATTCCTTTGTGTTTGTCCCACGTATTTTTAAATTCCGTTACTGTTTGCATCTCTACCACCTTCCACAGGATGGCATTCCAGGTATCTACCACCCTTCCTGGTGAAAAAATACTTCCTGACATTCTTGAGTCAGCCCTACTTCAACCTTAATTCATGCCCTCTAGTCCTACCACCTTCCCTGCTCTGGAAAATGTTTGTTTGCAAATTAATACCTTTCAAATATTTCAACATCTATATCATATCACCCATGTTTCTCTTTTCCTGCAAGGTATACATGTTTAGGTCAGCAAGCCTCTCCATGTACATCTTGCTACATAAACCCCATACCATTTTTGTCGCTTTTCTCTCAACCACTTCGTCTTTTTACATCCTTATCAAGATAAGGCTTCCAAAACTGAACACAATACTCCAAGCGGGGTCTCACCGATGACTTGTACGGGGGCATCAACACCTCCTTTCTTCTGCTGGTTATACCCCTCTCTATTCAGACTAGCATCCTTCTGGCTGCAGCCACAACCACGTTGCACCTTGTTGTCACTATCAGATCCTCAGACACCATCACCTCAAGGTCCCTGTCCTGACCTGAGCTTACAAATCTCTCCCCTCCTACCTAGTACATCTCTTTTGTATTTCTGCACCCAAGTGCATCTCTTGGCACTTCTTGACATTAAATTTTAACTTTGTAAATCTCACTACTGGGGTATCTGGTCTTTCTGGTTTCAATTTACTTTTTGTAATACTTCTGGAGAAAACGTTCTAAATTACTTTTTTATATTTTTCTCATTGCTCTGCAGTTTCTTTTGTGTCTAAATGATGTTGTAGGTGCTCAGTTTTGCATATTTTTCCGTGTGGCTTGTCTTCTAGCGATATGCTACCATGCACATCATTGCACCAAACGCCCTGCCTACCTCCTTCGCAATTTAATTTTCATACATTCACAGTTCTCAAATTGTGAACTATATTATTTGTTTACTTATCTCAGGGCAGGTCTTCCATCTCTTGAATTATGGTGCAGATCTCACAACAGAGTTCCAAACGCTTTGATTTAAGTGTCCGTGACTTGTGGTTGTGCACACAGCTGATTAGAAAGGAGGAGTGCACGAGCACAAGTCACGGACACCTGCCCTGAGATAAGTAAACAAATAATATAGTTCACAATTTGAGAACTGTGAATGTATGAAAATTAAATATTTATAGCAACTTTCAGCTTGGACCACTGTGTTTCCACCTTTCCAATTCCTACCCATGCTGTCAGCTTCTTCTTCAGGTATTCACCCATTTTACCAAAATCAGTACGTTTGAAATCCAGTACTTTGAGTTTTGTGTGTCTACACTCTGCTTTTGCTCTTATGTCAAGCCATATTGTGTGATGATCATTATTACCTAGGTGGGCACCCACATGGACACTGGAAACACTTCTTCCATGTGTGACAACTAGATCCAACGCTGACCCTTCCCTTGTGGGTTTCGTCACCAGTTGTCTGAGCAAGGCACTTTGACAGCAATCCACGATCTCTCTACTTCTTTCTGATTCTGCCGACGGAACGTTCCAATCAATGTCAGTCAAGTTGAGGTTCCAAAGACTTGAGTTTATATATCAAATACACTTCTCTTTGCTGTAAACAATTTTGTCTATCCTCATCCATTATATTCACTGAAATCCTTCAGTTGCTAAACATTTATGATGACCAAACGTATGTGCAAATTCAATACAATGGGCTACTAGTGGTTCTTGAAGTCTGTGTCTTTTCAAATTCGATATATTTTCAGACATTCTCGTTCAAAGGCATCTTGTAGTCATGCCAACATACAATTTCTGGCATGGAGATAAAATCATGTATACCACTTGTTCAGTTCTACAAGTTGTAAAATTAAAAAAAAAAAAGTCTTGCCATCATGTGGATTTGTAAACTCTTTTCCTTCTATGGTAATATCACAAATGTTGCACTTACCACATTTAAAATGTCTCAACAAATTGTTCTTCTTTTTCACTCATCAAACAGCAGGGAAGACAATTTCTTTCAAATTCATGCTCCTCATGAAAGCTACTCTAAGTGATGTTTGCTGAAATACAGGATGTAACTGAAATAAGTCACACTTCTTTCTAATTATATGTACCACTTCATTGCTACCATTGAAATAGCACATAACGCAAGTGAACACTTTAGCTTGTGTCACATTTTGTTATTTATTTTCATATTTATATGGGAAAAAAGCCAGCAGATCAATGTCACAACAAAAAGATTTTATTGAAGATACCGTGTATTGGATTTTGCAGATCGTTTGCCTTGTTGTTTTTTCATATTTATAGCCTGCTTGTAATCCAAAGAGGTTTACAATAAAAACTTGCTTAAAATATGTATCTTTCTTGCGCGAGCAAAGCAGTAAATCACAATTGTTAAATTGTGCTCTTGTGTACGCATTCTTCTACACTTTCTGTGGATATCATCTGTCTCTAAATTTAGACATTAATATTTTGCCCCTCCCCCCTTTTCCAAGCCATGCTAGTGGCTACCAGTGCAGTAATGTCGATACAGCCCATTACTGTGTGGCAGCTGCTAATGCGGCTTTGTAAAAGGGGGAGGGGTTAGCTTTTTCTTAAATGATCCATCATCAGAACAGTTTCTTCTGATTCTTAATAGTTATGAAAACTATCCTTTAACTTCTTTGGATGACAGCTGGTATATGTTAGTAAGGTATTCCTATCAGTAGGTTTCACATATACATCTTTGCCTCCTACGTGATTTCCACATCCAAAAAAAGATCTTAACATATGAACAGGACTCTGTGACACAGGTCGTAATCTACCTGTGCCTTCTGTGACCTATTTATTCTTCCGTTGCTTTATTCTTTGTGGCAGTGCTGGTGCTAAATTGGCTAAATATAGCAACTTATAGGAGTCAGCAACTCTACAAGTGAGAGGAAAGGAAGAGAGGGGTTTTCTTTTCTCTCTCTCTCTCTCTCTCTCTCTCTCTCTTTCTGTTTAGGATAGATGGATGTAAAGTCAGCAGATTATCAAGGAAGATATTAAGAGAGAGGGACACACAGGTAAAAGAGCAGTTTGGAATCTATGAATCAATCCCAACACAAAAATCTGAAAATATTTATTCAGAAAAGCTTAGCTTTTAGTCATGCAGTGCTCCAAAACACAAGTGTGTGCTTCTCAGGAATTCCCAGCTCTCTAAGAAGCAGCCCCTCCCTTGAAGGCACAAACTCTACTAAGCGTTAGGTACAATGGGACCCAAATTAATTAAATTAAACCTCAGTCAACTGTGCAGTAAGAAGATGATTCAAAACACAGATTTGAAAATAAAGCACCCTTATTGAACAGTCAATTTCAGCATTAAAAAACATAAGGCAAAAGAACAGTTATAAAGTCAGGAGGAGGGCAGAATATAGCAATTTATAGGAGCTATCGGCTCTGCAATGACAGGAAAGGAAGGTTTTATTTTCTCCTGTAGAGAATAGATGGAGGTAAAGTCAGCAGATTATCAAGGAAGATATTAAGAGATAGGGACACCCAGGTAAGAGAACAGTTTGGAATCTAGGAGTCAATCCCAACACAAAATCTGAATATATATAATTTCAGAAAAGCTTAGCTTTTAGGCATACAGTGCTTCAAAACACTTGGTTAAATGCCAATATTAAATCACATAAGATAACCACATAAACTGGACTGCATATAATGCAGTCCTATCTTATGCAGTTAAGGGCTGAATATTGCACTTAACTGCATACGTTTTAGTAGCCAACATACCAGTGGTGTAGCCAAGGGTGGGCCTGAGTGGGCCCAGACCCACCCACTTTGGGCTCAGGCCCACCCAGTAGCAACATACCTATGATGTGGCTGGCAGGGATCCCCAAGCCCCACTAGCCAAAAACTCCCAACAACTGTCCTGCCTGCATATCTTTTAAGTATGCATATCTTTTAAGTAGCAGATCTTAGCCTGCAGTGAGCAGCGACTGATACATACTGCTTGCACTGGCCCCACAGCCTTCCCTCTGATGTATTCCCACCTATTCAGAAACAGGAAGTTGCATCAGAGGGAAGGCTGTGGGGCCAACATGAACAGTGTGTACTAGTTGCTGCTCGCTGCCAGTGAAAATCTGCTATTTACAAGGTATGCAGGGGAGGGGGATATTTGAGAGACCATATGGCATGCAGGCGAGCGAGGGAAAGACCAAAACACTTGTTGGACAAGGCAGAATTCTTCTGCCCACCCATCATGGGCCCAGGCCCACCCAAAATTGGGTGTCTGGCTACGCCCCTGCAACATACAACTGGATATTCAGTGTCAGTGCCCAGACATGGCCTTGAATATCCAGGAATATAGCTGAGAGCAGACATACAAATGTTGACTGCCGCCAGCTGATTATCACCTGATTAAATTCTAATGTTTAATCCAATAATAGCACGTTCCCCTCTGCATGCTGCCACTGGTTCTGCTGGACCCAGAAACAGGAAGTTACATCAGTGCTTGATGTAACTTCCTGTTTCTGAGTCCGGCAGAGCCAGTGCCAACATGCAGAAGGAAACTACTACTACTACTACTTCCCCCCTTACTCCCCCAGTGGTCACTGACCCCCTCCCACCCCAGAAAGATGTGAAAGAAACAGTACATACCAGTCTCTATGACAGCTTCAGATGTTATGACAAGGCCTTATATGGGGTAAAGTCCTGCCTAGGACATCCCAGGATGAGCTGGGCAAGACTGGATGCCGCCATTTCTAAGGCAGCGCTGGAAGAGGAGGGAGTGTACTATCTTCTTTCTCCAACAAAGGTATGGGGCGGGGGAGAGGTCCGCTAGACCACTAAGTGGGGGGGGGGGGGCTTGGCTTTTTTGTGGGAGATGAGGGGAGTTAGGAAGGCTGGACATCCACCGGATAAAAGGGCCCCTCAGGAGCCCGGCAGTAGTTCCAACTTCCAGCATGTAGTGATTATGATGCTAGAAAATACTTTTGTATTTTCTAGTGCAGGGGGTGTGGGGGTGGTAATAGGGCAGCACTGCCTGAATAGCACCGGGCTACCACCAGAGCCCCTGGAAAATGGCCGTGCAAATGCCTTGGCTTAGCACATGACCATTTCCTTCCAGAAAAAAACACCTTTTACCAGTGACGGTAAAAGGGAGTTTTGGCACATGGCAGCTCCATGCACCGATGCCTCCGCAGGTCATCTTATACTGCTATTTGGTAAAAGGACCCCTTGGAGCATCTGTACCTGGACTGTAGAGTGCATATTGCCTGATGTGCAGCTAGAAATGCTGTCACTTTTCCTTTGGTTTGTAATCAGTGCATGAGGAGTCAATTCTAGTAATACTCAATGAATATTATGGTTACTGTTTTTCAGCACTGAAGAAAGTATTTGCAGAACATAATGCGATACAAGAAATGGCTCAAAATGAATTTGTTATGCTTAATCTTAGGGTAAGTGTATTAGCTGGTTCATCAATGCTGCATATTTCACTTCAAGTTTCATTTATTATTTGATACTCTGCCTCGTGGAGACCATTTAGGTGGCTTTCAATAAAAAGTAATAAAAAGTTAAAATTCATAAAATTCAAACATACCTAAACTAAGGAGAAAAAAATGAAATACAATTCAAATAGGAAAAAAGAGAAACAGAAACTAGGACTGCGGATTCCTAGTCCACCCCACACTGCTGCACAGACCCCTAAATGCCAACCAATACAACTTGGAAATCAGGTATAAATCAAAAACAAATCAGTTAAGAGGGCCCGATATTCAGCCAGAGAGGATCAGCATTTTGCAGACTTCTGCCAGCATTATCCCCAGAAATTCAATACCTGATCATGTCTCGGCTCCAGCACTGAATTTCCAGGTATATGGAGTTGGAAGAAAAAATAGCTGGTTAAGGGCAATCAGCACTTAACAGGCTATGGCGTACTGCATAAAGATAGGACCGACTTTTATATGTCCTATTTATATGGTTACCTTGGCCAGTTAAGTGCTGAATATCAGCATTTAACCAGACAAGGGCTGACTGCACCCCCAGAACATCCCCAAAATAGCTTATTTTGAGTTGGGCACTATCTGGTTGAGTGCTGCAGAAAATGTCCTGAACAACTACTACTACTACTACTTAACATTTCTAGAGTGCTACAATGGTTACGCAGCACTGTACAGATTCAGAAAAGGACAGTCCCTGCTCCAAGGAGCTTACAATCTAATGGGCAAAATGTCAAGTAGGGGCAGGCCAGATTTCCTGAATAGAGGTAAGGTGGTTAGGTGCCGAAGGCGACATTGAAGAGGTGGGCTTTTAGCAAGGCTTTGAAGATGGGCAGGGAGGGGGCCTGGTGTATGGGCTCAGGGAGTTTGTTCCAGGCATGGGGTGAGGCGAGGCAGAAAGGGCGGAGCCTGGAGTTGGCGGTAGTGGAGAAGGGTACCGACAGGAGGGATTTATCTTGAGAGTGGAGGTTACGGGTAGGAATGTAAGGGGAGATGAGGGTAGAGAGGTAGGGAGGGGCTGTAGATCGAATACATTTTATAGGTTAAAAGGAGAAGCTTAAACTGTTTGCGGTACCTGATCGGAAGCCAGTGAAGTGACTTGAGGAGAGGGGTGATATGGGTGTACTGGTTCAGGCGGAAGATAAGACGTGCAGCAGAGTTTTGAACAGACTGAAGGGGGGATAGATGGCAAAGTGGGAGGCCAGTGAGGAGTAGGTTGCAGTAGTCAAGGCGAGAGGTAATGAGAGAATGGATGAGAGTTCGGGTGGTGTGCTCAGACAGGAAGGGGCGAATTTTGCTGATGTTATAGAACAAGTGATTTAACCGGTCAGGAGTCATTTCTGTCTGGTTAAATCACTTTGAATATTGACCCCCATAAGTTTTAAGGGCCATCTTAAACCTGTCAAATGATTGTTCTAGGCATAAATAAAATGGCAGAGCATTCCAAAATGTTGGACCGGTAAATTTGAAAATTGTCCTCTGGTTTGTATCCAATCCAATCCAATCTGCCTGAAAGATGGTATAACCAGACGATTATGCACTGACAGGCCTTAACAACATCCAAAAAAGAATATTTTTCTTAACACATTAAACAGGCTGCAAATTCAATCAAGCAGCTTTTCAAAATAGTAAACAGTCTACTAGAATCCACACAACAGAATCATCTTTCCCAGTCACAACTAACCAGCAATGATTTTGCCATACATTTTCCATGTGTTTCTTACAGTTGAGCCTGTCATCTAAGTGAGATTTTTGCCATTTTCTTTTAAGCTTATGTCCTTAATATATAAGGACCCATAGTTCTTTAGTGGGACTATGTTTTCTAAGGCCATTGCTAAGTCTGCATTCCAGATCAGAATCTCCTCTGACACTGGACTGTTTATCCACATGGGGATAGAACAAGACCTCTAGGAAACTCTCAGCAGTCAGATTTCTCATATCTCAAATTTCTTTCCAACCTTTAGTTGTGCCCATTTGTTTTAGGTAGTCCTTTACAGAAAATTGTACTAGAAAATGATCCGTTCATAATAAGGTTGTTATCTCAGCACCACCACCTTGTGTTCAAAGATGTTTGACCCCTTTGCAGAAGATCAAATCTAGTATATAGCCAGTGGTGTGCTGGAGCGGGCTCGCACCAACTTGCAAGAGCCATTTGGCCATACTAGCTAATTTTTAAGAATTTTGGGAGCCGGTTGTTAACAACCGGCTCCCAAAGTTTGGGCTCAGATACTCTCCTGGCATTGGCATCCTCCTCCCCTATGTATGTGGCTTAGGTTAGGCATCTTTTGTCCCCACTTCCTCCCTCCCCCCCTCACCCCGCACCTTTCTGTGCTCAGTTTCTTGCCCCCCTGCATCTCCTTGCCTCTTGTACTGGCCGCTGCACGATTAATTTTTGTTAAGCAGTGCTGTTACACATCAGCAGGAATAGGCTATTTCAGCCAATCCTAAGGCTTTTCTTCAGCTCTCGGGGGCAGGACAGGCTGAAGGAAGGCCCCTTTGATGGGCTGAAGCAGCCTATTCCCATACCAGCACAGCTTTAAAAAAAATTAATTGTGCTGTGGCTGAGCATGTGCTGGCTTGCGCACCTTTTTTATAAGAGTGACTGTCTCTCCAGTCATTGCCAGCAGTGCCATTGGTGGTCTCTGTGCCCCCCGGCTCCCCTGACTGCAGCTTTTTCATGTGGCCTGGCCTGTGCCTCTTGGCTGTGCCGTGGCGCAGAGACAGACGCCAGATAGACGGTGTCTCTGGTGGCGGGTCCCCTCCTGGTCTGCTCTTAGAGTCAGAGAGAGCAGACAATCAGGAGAGAGGGACCCACAGCACTACCAGAGAGAACAGAGCCAGAGGAGCTGCAGAAAGCGTGAGTCTGGGATGGGGATGGAGGGAACCGAGCCGGAGCGGATTGGATCGGATATGAGCTGCTGCAACCACGTTGTTGTGCTTAATTGTTGGTGGCATTTTTATTTAATATCTTTTATATTTTCAAGCATGCCAGCCAGCTTGTGCAGCATATGGATGTACTAGAGAAAGTATAACTTTCTATAGGTAGAGTAGTAATTTGTTATAAATCGTAATCAGTGTGTCATTTGGAGGAGCTGGTTATAGGGACACCCTAGCACATGTTATATACGTGCAGAGATTTTTGTTCTCCTGGTAAAAGGTCCACTAAAACAGACATCATGTATGAGAATCAGGTGCTCAACATTCAGAGTTTCTATCTATTTATTTACTTATTTTTGGCATTTTATCCCACATTAAACATGAATTAGATTGGAACTTGGGAGCATTTAAAATCTTTTTTTTTCTGGAGAGTAATGCATTGACCCCTCCTAGGCTTTCAATTTAGGAGGGGGGAAGAGGTGGACTGGGGCCCCCAGTCTACCTCTGCACCCCCCCCAAAAAAAATAAAACCAACAACTGTAGGGCTGGCTATACCCGGGGAGAGTGCCTGTTAAAAGATTTACCAGCACACCACTGTATATAGCCCTTTTCATGGGTTTGAGTTTTGATCACCTAAATGAATTGGGATAATGAGAGGCCTGGTGTTTTAAATGTAAATTTTTAATTTGGGTTATTATTACATCAGGCTCTCTAATGAATCATGCTATCAAATCAAAGTAGAGTAAAAGTAATGTAATATTTTTTTTTTCCAGCATGAAACCCAAGATAAGAACTTGTCACCTGATGGCCAGTATGTACCTCGAATAATGTTTATTGGTCAGTATTATGCATGCCTTAGTCTCCTTATTTGAGTGTACATATTTTTTCCCTCTATGGAAGTTTTCCTTTATAGAAGTTGAATGTTTCAATATTGTACATGCAAACTGCCTTGCAGGCTTTTTGAACCATTTGCCTATCTATCCTCCAATTTAGATCTGACTCTGTCTCTCTCAACCAGAAATGCTTCATTAACTTTCAGAGGGTAATATAAAGCAGTGCTTAGTTTAAGAGGGCAAGAAGGTGCCTACTTAGGTGCTATGTTATAAAGATACAGAGGTACTTTTGTGTCTTTATAAAATACTAGTTGAAGTGGCAGAAATCGTGCCTACATTGCAGGCATGTTGTTTCGGAAGTGAAACAGCAAGCAACCTCAGAAGTGGAGAAACTGAATCTGCTACGGGGGTGGGGGGAGTAGAGAGGGGAGTAGCGTGATCAATAAGACACTTCCAAGTACAACCAAAGAGATGAGAAATGGAGGGAAAACCCATTGTATGTCGTTCACCATTAAAGAATTTTCCCTCCATCTCTCGTCTACTTGGTCGTACTTGGAAGTGTCCTGTTGATCACGTTACTCCCCTGTCTCTACATTGCAGGCATGAACATTTACACTTAACGCAAGAGCATTTGTAAATAGCCACACCTAGATTATTTAAGAACACACATAAATTAGCATATTTTATAAACTATGGTGGCAATTCTGTAAATTGACATCTCATTTTAAGCACTAGAAAGGGTCATGCTTTGCATCAATTTTATAATAACTTAAGAGCATTTATTTAGTGCCTGATGATCAACTCCACATGCTTTTTCAAAACAGCGCCCTAAAAATAGCACCAGAACAGCAAAGGGAATTAACTCCCCAATGATCAACGCTAATAACATGCAAATTTAAGCGAGATATTAGTGTTGATCATCCAGCGAAAGTGAGGGAGGATTGTATCTGTAGAACATGAAAAACATCAACATTTGTGAAAAAATTGCATAGTCCCATTCTCCTGACTCTGTAGTACACAAAACTAATTTAACCCTCCAAACCTTTATAGCCTTTATCTCTGTTATTTGTAACCCCACGTTTGGTACCTTTCTACTTTGCGGGTCACATATTTTCCATTCCCTCTTTTCAGATTGACCTACATTGCCTCTTCCTTTCCACATAAGTCCTGCAGTTCTGTTGCTTTTTATTATCTTTAACATATAATGCAACTACCCCACCCCTTTCTTCCTACCATGTCTTTCTTGAACAGATTATAGCCCAGTATAACTATATCCCAGTCACGGTTCTCTGTAAACCACATGTCTGTGACTGCTAATAAATTCACGTCTGCCTCTTACATCACATCTTCTGACTCCACCATGCATTTTTAATTTCCCACTTCGATTACAGTAATTTGGTTTATGTAGGCATCACATGGACAAATCTGAAATATTTACAGACCCTTCAAAATTCCACAATTTGACTTTTTTTGTCATGCTAACTGCCTTTAATATATAAGTATTGGCTTCCTATTGAATATTGAGTTAAATTTAAAATTCTTATTCTCTCTTTTAAAGCACTGCACAATGGTTGCCCATCGTATCTTGCTGCTTCTACAATTCCTTATGTTCCCACACGTTTCCTCTGCTCCTTCAATGACCATCGTTTGACTATCTTTTATTTGGCTCCTGCCTTGTAGAACTTATTGCCTCTGATACTTTGCTCAGACCCTGTATATAAGTCTTTTAGAACTGCTTTAAACAAACATTTTTTTAGGAGGCATTCAGACAGTGGGGCTTGGAGATAAGTTAATCTGGTGATTTCTGTTTTATGATTTTACGTTTTATGGTCTTCTGTGTTTTTTAAATTTTGACACTTAATCTGACACTATTTTTCTATTCTTAAAAATTTTATGTAAACCATTTCGACCTGTTTTACCAGAATAAGTCAGTACAGCAAAAATTTAGGAGTCATGTATTAAGCAGCAGTAAGCAGTGGCGGCCCTACCGTTAGACCATCTGAGGCGGGGCCCTCAGGCGGTACTCCGTGGAGTGGTATCTCCCCCTTCTTTTCTCAACAATCTTCCCCGCGTTTACCTTCTTTTTTCGTTTACAAAAGGTGGCAGTTGCAGCAGCAGCAGCAATTCCCATAGGCTGCCCTGCCACCAGCACTGGCCTCTTCTCCCTACAGCAGCCCACCTCTTGACACAAATTCCTGTTTTATCAGAGGCGGGGTGCAGTAGAGTGAAAAGACCAGTGCCGGCATCAGGGCAGCCTATGAGAATCGCTGTCTCTACTGCTGCCGCATTTTGGAAAAAGAAAAATGAAGGTAAACATGGGGAAGAGGGTTAAGGAGGGAAGGGAGGGGATGCCAGACCCTGGCTGTGTGGGGGTGGGGCAGCATCTCATCCCTGCCTCAGGTGGCAGATTTCCTTGGGCTGCCCCTGGCGGTAAGTAATATCGCATGCTTCTGGTGTGCCAACTTCACTACCTCGGGGTACGCTCAGGCACCCTGCAGTAGTTCAGGCATCTTTGCATGCTTCCCCAGCACTAAAAAATACTTCAACTAGAGGAGAGGAAGTCCAAGCATGACAAGACAAACCAATAAAAGAAAAAAAAGCACAAAGGGCCTTCAAAATTGGCATGGTGTAAAGATGTTTCTTTATTAAGGGACCCGACACAGCCTGTGTTTCGGCCAGATGCCTGCGTCAGGGGTCTGTGCTGCAATGTATGTACTTCAGTTGACAGCACTTGGTGATGTATTGTTTGAGGGTTTTTCAGAGATCCAACACTTCTTATTTGTTCTTAATCACAGTATGTTGTTGTGAAGTTCTTCCAAATAGATGATTTTTGGTTTACCATACTGCATCAAGAGAGGAAGTGAGACCTCACAGACTCCTGAGGCAGGCACCTTGCCGAAACACAGGCCATGTCGGGTCACTTAATAAAGAAACATCTTTGTGACAAGCCATTTCTGAAGGCCCTGTGCTTTTTTTTTCTTTGCTAAAAAATACTTTGCATATTTTTAGTGCTGGAGGCATTTTTAGGGGCGGAGAGTAGGCGTAGCCAGTGCTAATTGTTTAGTGCAGCACATTGCCACATGCCAACTAATTAGCTTATGGTTAACATGTGAGCCCTTTGCGCATACTAAATAGGTGTTGGTAAGGGCTCATGCAGTAATGGCCATGCGCTAATTTGGAAATTAGCGCCTGGCCATTAACGGGGAAAATGGAAATGCAGCCATTTTACAGCCATACTAAAATTGGCCTCAGCACACGGGGAAACCCACGTGCTAATTTTTGCTTATGGCCCTTTTTAGTGCAGCTTAGTAAAAAGGCCCCTTAATAAATTATAAATGATAAACGATTAAGATTTGCATATAATGGAGATAGTAGACATGCAAATGATTAAAAAAATTCCTCATGCGTATTCATTAGGGGTATCCTGACCACTTGCCCTAATGGTGGCCCTCAAAGACTGGGAGTGAAGACCAAGGCTCTAGTCTATGATGTCAGTTCCTGTATCAATGTGAAAACAGAGCTCCACTGTAACAATGATAAACAGATGAGCAAATATTACCACAAAAAAACATTGCACTGTTACCACTATGTTCCAATAATCATGGTAAAATGTAATGAGAACTATGGTAAGAATTCCAGATATATGTGACAACTTTCCGACAAAGCATATGAAGTTCAAGGTGCTTTAACCATAGGCTTTACATTCATTTTCAAAGGGAAAATTTAACTTTTGAACATTGACTCAAGAAAAGTATGTACATAGATTTGCACCTGCTATTTGTATGGGTGCCTTCTTCTGTGAAAACGTATGCATACACCATGGGAAATTCAAATGTATATGTGGGACCATCTCATTGATGTGTACATACACTTATGCAAATATCTGCTACATGCACATATGTGTATACACATTTGTTTGGGGCAAGTTTCAAAAGCCCCATTACATAAAATATTTCTTTAGTTATCAAAGCATATATCCAGAATTCTAAATGGCCAAAAAAGAGATAACAGAAACTTAATTTGCACAGACCAATGATACTGCTGCTTTGAGCTCCCAGGTTAAGGTAGTAGAGTGAAGTAGCATGGGGCAGTGGTAGGATCTTAAAATATTCTCTAGCATAGCTGGGGAGAGGTGGGAGTTGATAGCACTGTTCCATCTAAACTGAGCGGGAGTCCTCCATCTACATTCCTGCCAGTAGGTGGTGCTGTTTCACTATCACATTTTCAAGAGCAAGGGACAGGTAAGCTCTTCAGGACTAAAGGGAACCTACCTGTCTCTAGAGATTGAAAACACAATATTGAAGCACTGCCCCCACTGGCAACAGTGCAATTGAAGGACTCCCACTCAGCTTAGAGGGAACAGTGGTTGATAGGTCATTTAGAATGAGCAGTAGGTATGCTTGAATATATAAGAGCAAAAAAATAAGGAGCAATCTCCTTCAGGCAGCAGGTTTCTACATATGACACCTAAGTAGATCAAAATAGGAATGAGTTACTTTACCCAAAGGTGTAAGGGTAGGAGGTTAAAATGTTCTTATTTGCCTGCCTCTTCCATAATAGTTGATAACATTTTATTATTACTATTATTTACAGATCCTTCTCTAACAGTAAGAGCTGATCTTATTGGAAAATATTCTAATCGAAAATATACTTATGAGCCAGAAGACATGGAAACGTGTAAGAATTCATGCATATTTAGTATTTACTTTATAGGGCTGCAGAAAGATTAAAAATTTTAAACATAATTAATCATGTGATTAAAAATGATTAATCACAATTAGTTGCGCAATTAAAACATGCCTGCCAGCAACTTATTCTACATCTCTCTCCCTCTCTCCCTCCCTCCCGCCCTTTGCTCCCCATTCCAATATCTCATTTTATAATATAATAGTTATTTAATACCAGTGTAGACCCTTTGAAACTCAGCAAATGGGCTTTTTGTGTATGTGCATGTGTTTTTGTGTATGTTGGGAGTGGCCAAGTGACTGTGCGTGTGTCTGTGTGTGGGTGTGTGGGAGTTTCTCCCTTATATGGTAGGGAAGCCCGGCCCACTGCATCCCAAGATGCACTGTGCAGGGCAAGGCGCCACCATTTTGAAGGTGGAGCTGGAAGAGGAGAGAGTGTGCTACTTCCTCCTCCATCATGGAGGTACTGGGGGTAGGCCGCTAGACCACCAGGGTGGGTGGGGGATTGTGTTGCCCACTTGAGCCACCAGGGATGAAACGATGATGGGGTCCAATTAGATTGAAATGAGCTCTGCAGTATTGAGGGGCTTGGGCACTTTTTGCCTACTGATTATGGATGCAAAGGTAAATGTGGGCGCTAGTCTGGCACTAATGGCCTCTAGCACCCACATTTACTTTTGATCATCGGGCTGGGCTGTCAGCGCTGAGCCCAGATATTCAATGCCGGGCTGTTTCCAGTGACCAGCATTGATTATCCAGTTTATTTTTGGCCACTTTGAACTTAACTGGCCAAGCCGATATTCAGCGCTGGCAGGTCAAGTTCAAACCGGCCAAGGATCTACCAGGTATTCACAGAGCCAAATTTGACTGCTTAACTGATACTGAATATTCCCAGCTAGCTGGTTATATTGCATGATATTCAGCGGGAGATAGCCGGCTATCTCCTGCTGAATATTGCCAGATACCCATTTATGTACCATTTAACCAGCCAGGTGCCATTCCTGGCTGGTTAAATGTTTTTGAATGTCGAGGGGTCCATTTCTCTTGGTGCGTGTTTCTGTGGGTGTTGGGGTGTATTTGTGTATACAGATGAAGGGAGTGTGTGAGGTAAGGGGAGGGGATCATGGGTGTGGTGTATATGCATGTATCTGAAGACAAAAGATGCATGTCTGCATATGTGTGTCTGGGGGCAGGGTGCATGCATGTGTGTATGTCCAAGGGAGAGTGGATGTGTGGATAGGTTATGTTTATATATATGGAGGTCAGGGCAAGGGTGTGCACTGGGGGGCTGTATGATTGAGGTGTAGGGAGCTGGTGAGTTGGAGTGTGTGTGTGTGTGTGTGTGTGTATGTGTATGTAGATGTGTAGAGGGATGGGGTATATGTATGTATTAGATGTGTGTGGATGTGGGATATAAATAGGAGGTGAAGGATGTGAGTTTGTGATTGTCTAGATGTGTATCTATCAGGTAGGATGTTGGGGAAAGTATGTGTTGAGGGACAATGTGTATGGCTGAGGGCAATGGTATATGTATAGGTTTGGGGTGTTTGGGCAGTATGGGGTGTGTGCATGTGTCTGGGCAGTGTGTGTTGTGAGAGCAGATGTTGCATAGGAGATTTTGTCAAAAAGGGACATCTAATATTCTGAACACAGCATTTTGCAAAATATGTATATGGACTTGCAGGAGTACACTTGTACTGTGAAGCATATTCAGTGGGAACAGCCATTTTACAAACAGGCCCACAAAAAGAGCAGTATCACTTAGGGTTTCCTGCATGTCAGTTCTGACAATTATACATGCAAGTACTGATTTTGCAACCTGCACATGGGGCCAGCCCAAGAGTATCTGATGCCTTAGGTGAACTTTCATCTGTGTACTCCTCAAGGGGCAGCTCATGGTTCAAAGCCTTCCCCATGGTGTCCAGCATCTCTCTCCTTCCCTTCTCTACCTCTTCCCTCCCAAGGTTTCCACCATCTCTCTCTTTCCTTCTGTCCCTCTACCTCCCCACTGCCCTGTGAGGTATTTAGGTCTTACGTCCCTTCTTCCAAGGCAACAATACGGCAGCTGTAGAAGATTCATCACTGCCTGTGCAGGGCCTTGTGTATCTGTGAATGCTCAAGGCCTGCTGGCTCCTGCCCCCTCCTAACTTCCTGTCTCAGAGGTGACAGAAGCCAGCAGACCTTGGGCATATGTAGATGATCCAGGCCTTATGCCTGCTGCAATGCATCTTCTACGGATGCTGTCTACTGAGTCATCGCTAGCAGAAGAGAAATAAGACCTTAAAACCTACATAAAAGGGATGCTGGATACCAGGGGGAAGGGGAGGAAGGAAAGATGCTGGAGACCAAGTGCTGGTGCTGCCCCCTAATTTGTGGTATTTATACATACTGTTCTATATTTTACAAAACTGGACATCCAGGATCAACCAATAGAGTCAAGTGAAATAACTCTTGTTAGAAAATATTTCAGTAACAATAAAAACTATTCAATATCAGAAAGTTTTATTAAATCATCAAAAAAAATGTAAAAAAAAAAAAAAAGCCCAACTATACATGCATTGTGCTATTATTACAAATATAAGTTATCAATATATAGCATATTTGATTTTTAATTAATAAAAGTTTATTTCTTATTGAAGTTTTTATAGTTACTGAGATTTTTGTGTTGTATTTAGTTGTAACTATATTGACATTATAGATACCCAATTAATATGTTGTTAGAAAATATTTGAGATGATCATGTCTCTTCTTGTTATGTAGAGCTTCACTAAGTGGCGTAGGAAGGGGGGGCAGGAGGGACGGTCCGCCCCGGGTGCACACACTCGGGGGGTGCCGGCCCCGCTGGTTCCCTGCTCTCTCTGCCCCGGAACAGGTTACTTCCTGTTCCGGGGCACAGAGAGCAGGGAACCAGCGGGGCCGACGCAGCTCCGAGTGACGTGCACTCGGGACGGATCGGCCCTCCCGCAGGTAAGAATGCGGTCCGGGGGGGTGCACCGCAGAGGGGGGGGGGTTGCACTGTGCTGCACCTGGGAGGGGGGTGTGCAGCGGGGACCCGCCCCGGGTGCCATTAGCCCTCGCTACGGCACTGGCTTCACTGGTTGACATTTGAGGCTAACGTTCTGTTTAGAATGGCCTGTTTTCTTTACAAACTATTGCATGGTTTATCCCCAATTATCTGTACTCACATTTTCAATTTTCAATTTCTGTTACATCTAGGAGGACTATTTGTAATCACTTGTTCTCCTTTCTTTCACCTAAAGGAAAAAAAAGGAGGTTGAGTATGTTAGAATTTACTTTAGCATTCCAAGCTGCTCGACATTAGAAAGAGTTTGCCCAGATATTCTTTTCTTCTGATTCTTACATGATATTTAGGAGAAAGGTTAAGACCTTTATTATTTTTAAAAAAAATGTTTAATTAATTTTATTTTATTATTCTCAGAGGTTTGCTCTGGTTTTGCCTTACCTTGTTATCAGTTTTAATCTGTAAGGTATTAGCAGGTTATAAGTTTGTATGGTATGGTAACATGGGGTGAGAGACTGTTCTGCATGGACACTTAGGTGACCAATGTCCTTATTGAATACAGGAATCGGCACATCTAAGTGCCCCATTTACATCCACCATAGATCTGGTAGAAATGGGGGCCTAAATGTCAGCCTAAATGTTAGCTATACCTATGGCTTATCCATGTGAACACACCCCTTACAATACGTGCTATGTCATTTAAGATCGTATTACACCAATTGTGTGCACTACTGGCATTTTTGTGGGTATATATACATTTAGGCGTGAAAATAGTGATTTACACTTAGTAAATGAGCCCCTTTTCATATTGCAGTGAGAAAAATAATGAGTAAAAAGCCTTTAGGTCAAATTAGGCAGTAGTCTTTGAACAGAAGATTTGACCATAGTGACAAATGTTTCTGCTGGTAAAGTTGCTTAACATTTTCCTTATTTTCTTCCTTTCTCTAGTGGAAGGTAACATGAAGAAGGCCTTACGACTCCTTCAGACAGAGCTATAAGTTGAGTTCACTCACCACCATAACCTCCAAGAGGTCACATGTTGCCATGCAGCCATTAGTAATTTCAATATACTCTTTGACACTGTATTGAGCCTACTATTGACAGAGAACCAAGTTGTTGTTTTTTTATCAGATTAATGCAATACAGACAGTAATGTGAGAACAATGTGTGATGGTATCTTCCAGGCCTAGTTGCTCAGTCCCCATTCTATAAAATATGCATACTTCTGTCCCACCTGTTTATTCTCCACTATTTAAAATCCCTCACACCTTCTAGAAACCTGTAAAATCTCACATTTCTCTGAAATATCTGCCAATAGGGATGTAGATTTGTGAGCATGCATTTAGGTCATTGGGCACCTAAAAATTACAAGTGCACACAAATCATTTGTATGTAATGTACACCTACAGATTATCACATACAAAATTGATTTGCATGCTCAAAAAAGTTCTTGCAAACGTAAAAACAAATATGTGAAATGGACAAAAACAATACCCCAAAACTAGGGAAAATTCATTTACAATAAACATGAACCTTTTAGTTTACATTTCTTTTTATTTATGTTGGTTTCAATAGAGATTATCATTTACTCTGTACGAAATTCTGTCATGTCCATTTTATATTTCATAGTATAGTAAGTATAGGAAACCATTCAATCAATTAATATAAAACAAATATCAAACACTACAAAATCATATACTGAGAAAAGCATTCACAGATATATTTCCTATGGGAATTGCTCTCTTTATGGGAAATTCAACCCTTTATCATTATGGTGAAACTAGAGAATGACACGGGGATAACATTTTGTCTCTTTCCCTGCCCCTTACCCGTGGGTTCTATTTCCGTCCTCATCCCGTCCCCGCAGGCCCCGTCTCCATCCCCATCCCATCCCCCCAGGTTCTGTCCCCATCCCTGTGGGCTCTGTTCTCATCTGCAGAAGCCTCAAACACTTATGATTTTATATTTACATTTTTTTATTAAAGTATAAAAAGGAACAATATGCTGTGCAACTGTTGTGTATAAATTACAAATAGAAAACAACAATAACAATGAGCAACGATAATAAACCCTACCACCACCACCCTCTACCCTTCCAACCCCAACAATAACTGACTTCTACTACCCCAAGGAATCCTAATCCACTTTGTCAAAATGTCCAGGGGTACAAAATACAACCCGTTCTGTATGCCCTAGAAGGGAGAAATAAGCCCTATGAAGCATTGTTTATGATTTTTTAATGTGTGGATGAATAAGAAGTCAACAATCTCAGGATTCAGTCTTGCTCTCCTGTCTTCCACAGTCCCTCCTGCAATAGAAGATGTCTTCTTAGAAGATGTGCTGGTAGCAGGTTGTACAGGATCTCCCATGCAAATTGTGCTAGCTGTGGCCAGCGTGTGTGCTTGTTTTTCCAAAAAATAAAAATATTGTTGTCTGCATCAATCAAACATAAATTAACAGTCCAGTTCATTAACAGGCTTGAAAGTAGAAAGTGACATGGGGACAGTTTGTCCCTGTCCTCACGGGCTCTGTCCCCATCCCCGTGGGATCTGTCCCCATCCCAATCCCCGCAGTTACTGTGGGTCCCCATCCCCATGTCTTTCTCTAGGTGCAACTTATTTGATGTCCGCTAAATATTTCTCTAAAGAAGCCCTTACTTTCTGGATATGCCATCTATTCCCCAACTTAGTTTTGACTACCATTTGAAATCTTTGGCACTGAAAGTGAGCCTTATGGGCCTGTTTTACTAAACTGTGCTAGTGATTCCCGGCACGGCAAATGTGCCGCAGTCCATTCAGTTTGAATGGACTGCCTCGCATTTGTCACGTGGAAATCGCTAGCACAGTTTAGTAAAAGAGGCCCTATTTAGTAAAAGGGGTCCTGTTTACTAAGGCGTGTTAGCATTTTTAATGCGCCTACAATTAGCACGTGCGCTAACCATGTAGGCGCCTATAGGGTTATTGTAGGCGCTTACATGATTAACACACGTTAAAAACGCTAACGCGCCTATAATGCGGCTTAATAAACAGGGCCCTAGATTTGAAAATAACAATTTTCAAAAGAATGTTCTATTTGCAAAGAAAAGATTTTCAATATAATTTGCCATACTTCTTTACAAAATTGTAATACACTTACCCCCTGTTTCTCTAAAAGTCGCCAAAAATTGCGTGTGCAAATTTGGTCACATGCCCATTTTGTGTGCACAGTTTATTTGAATAACAAGCCAATTAGTGATGATAATTGGCTTTTTAACAAGCAATTATTGGCACTAATGGAAATCAATTAATCTATGCACATGTAAATTTAGGCATGTGATCTACGTCTAAATTTTACTCATGTCCTGGAAAAGTGGGTGTTGAAATAGGAGGGTCATGGGCATTTCAGGGCAGAGCATGCTGTGGATTCCATTATGCGTGCAGTTATAGAATAAGGTGGTTCCACACATAGGCTGGAGCATTTCCACCATGTTTTCATTGGTGCACATGGATACACCTAGATTTATATGCAACCCCTGCTCTTAAGCACAATTCTATAAACCACACCTAAACATGGCTTATAGAATAGTACTTAAGTGCTTTTTTTGCACCAATTTTTTAGGCACGATTTATAGAATCTAGCCTTTAGGGTGGAAGTTATCTAAGTGGATTACTGTTGAGATGGGCTATTTTACTGTTAACCCCAGTTATTAGTAACTAGGTCTCATTGCATAAAATGAGACCTGTGGTAAAATAGCTCAAATTAGTGGTAAAATAAAATGTCTTAGGGGTTCTTTTACTAAGGTGTGTTGACAGATTTAGCGCGCGTTAACTGTTAGTGAGTGCTAAATCCGTTTGCTTGCCTTAGCAAAAGGACCCTTTAATGAACATAAGTGTTGCCATACTGGTACAGACTGAATATCTATCAAGCCCAGTATCTTGTTTCCACCAGTGGCCAATTCAGGCAGGGCCGGTCTTAGCAACTGTGTAGATCAGTTTGGTGGTGCTCCCACACCCCACCTAGCCCCACCCCTTGTTGACAAGGTGAGTTTTAAAATAAAAACAAATCAAACAAAACTTGTACAGAAAAACTAATTCAAATAAGCACAATGCTTTCATAGGAAACCTAGTATTAAGCAATGAACATAACCAGAAATTATTCAGTTCAAATCCACTATAATTAGGAGTTCCAATTCTCATAACATAGAAGAGAATATAAAGAAAAATATTAATTAACTAAGAAAAGATCCAAGTATATGGGCAAAATACTTTAAAATTCCCCCATAACTGTAAAAACTGACACATTTATGTACATTTGATGATTAATTTAGTTTGTTATAACATCAGACAGGGTTTGTGAAATAAAGTTTTGAAATCACCTCAGTAAGGCCAACACACAGTCCCTCCACTGCAAAACACTAAGCACAAACTCATGCAGAAACACACTCAGAACCTTACTGTACCATAACAGCACTAACTCCCAGGATGCAAAGAGATGCAACCTTATCTGTGAAAAGGCAGCACTGTAAATATTATACAATATCCTAAAACCCAATACACTATCTAGTGACAAAAAAAGAACAAACCGGACTACTACAGATCTCTACACAAAAACTACATGCTAGCCTAGCAGAATAACACACCTTACTCCACATGCGAAACACGGAGTATCAACAAATATGAAACAAGGACTAACAGACCAGTAGTAAAGGCAAAAATCTGAACTGGAAAACACAGGAGTCAGACTCTGCAAGTACAACAATTACTAGAGATGCAGAAATGGAAATACAAAATATCAGAGATGCATATTTTCCAAAGCTGACATGTTCCAACCGATAAATTAAAAAATATATATATTTTTTTCTACCTTTGTAGTGTGAGCATTTTATTTTTACACTTGATTCAATCCGTGTCTCTTCTGCTTTTCCTGGATCTCCTGCCCATTTCATATTTCTTCTCTCTCCGGGTCTGCCATCCATCTTCTCTCTGCATCCCATCTGTCCTGCCCAGCATCTCTCCTTTGTGTTCCTGTTCAGCATCTGCCTTCTTAGCGTCCCTATCTACCCTCATACCCCACAGGTCCAGCATTCCTCTCTATCCCATGCCGCCCTCGTGATCTGGCATAATTCCTTCTCTCCGTCTGTGGGTCCAGCACCTCTCCTGTTCCACTCCCCACCCCCCAATCCAGTCTCTGTCTCTTCCCTCCCCCAATCTGGTCTCTCTCTCTCCCCTCTTGTGCTCCCCTTTCTGGCAGGTCCAACCACCCCCTACACCCACCCATCCAACACATCTCCTTGCTCAACTCCCTCCTGGCTCAGCACATCTTCATCTCCCCGCAATGCCCCCCTTCCTCCTGGTCCAGCACATGTCCATCTCCCCACAATGCCCCCTCCTCCAGGTCTAGCACACATCCTTCTCCCTCCAGCCCCCTCTCCAAACCAGCACATGTCCACCTCCTTCTAGCAGTCCTCCCCCCCTCAATGGGTACAACATATTTCTCCCCCCCCCCTCACCTAAACTCCAGTGTCCCTCCCTCCCAGATCAGCTACAATTGCATCATCCCCTTCCCCAATGCCTGCTGCGATGAAGACATGCTGATGTGGCTGGCATCAGAGCTTTCCCTCTGCCGGTCTCATCTTGGCGCCTTCTGGTTGAGGTAACTTCCTGTTTCTGCACGGGCAGGACCAAGGCAGGGCCGGCAGAGGGAAGGTTCTGACTTGACACCAACCTCAGCAATATGTTTTAATACAGGCATCAGGGAAGAGAATGAAGCAACTTTAGTGGATCTGGGAGGGATGGAGACACTGGATTTTAGGTGGGGTGAAAGAGAGAGGGACATGCTATGGCCAGCGCGGCACGGGGCCCCTGGGAACGTGAGGCCCTATGCAATCGCCGCTGTCGCCCCTGCCTAAGACCGGCCCTGAATCCAGGTCACAAGTGTATCTGGCAAGATCCCAGAACAATAAAACAGATTTTATACTGCTTATCCTAGAAATAAGCAGTAGATTTTCCCAAGTCCATCTTAATAATGGCTTATGGACTTTTATCCAAGCCTTTTCTTAAACCGCATTGATAACTACACCCCTTAATAGTAGTATAACATATGCACCAATGTTCCTATATTTTTCTTGCATGACCAACATAAATTGGAAGAGGTAAGGTATAGAATATGCATGTTATGTGGTGTCCATGTGTATGATGATAGACAAAAGTCTTTGTGTAATATTCACTGAGGACAGCACCCTTCAAATTTTGTTTTTGATTGTGCACATCCCTGTCTGGCAATACTTACATATCTAACTGTATGTAAGAATAGCAATTTCATAGAGACTTAAAAGTCCATAGTTATAGTATTTGTCCAGTTAATTTTTGTAGTTAGCTGGACAAACCTTGATGGCTGGAATAACCCTTCCCTGCTTAGCAGATACATTTTATCTACACAACTCATTGTTTGGACTAAATATAGCCACCTAAAGAAGTTTTTTCAGGCTATATTTTCATTTTGGTTGATCACTGATAACTGGCTAAAACTGAATGCAAACTCAGTCCATCCAAATTTAAACTAATCATCTTTAGACTAGATATACAATATCAGCAGATTTTGGTTGCAAATTTAGAAAACATTAACCTGAAAATTTTGCCTGGTAATGTTACCTAGACACATACAGCTGAACTTCAGCCTCATAGAAGATTTTGAAAGATAAAGGCAATGTTTCTGTCCCTTATGCCTTCTTATTGTGATGCCACAGGCCTTACTCAACACATAGCTTATAATTGCTAGTCTTTATAAGTGCAATGAATTGTTTTAAATTACATGAACCTAGTATTTAGGCATTTGCAGAACTACTGAGCGATAGTACTCTTTGCTCTTTTGCCAACATCTTTTTGTCTCTTCATCACTGTGGGCATTTACAATTTTGTTTGGTGGGAAAAAAAAACTTTATTTCCTGACATTATGGGCCATGTGTCCCACTGTTATAGGTCAGAGTTCTGAGTGCCCAAACTGAAATTAAGATCTAGGTCTTAAATATATTGCACTGGTGCTCCTTCTGCAATGTTGTAATCAGTGTGCCCTAAATCTAGCCACTAGGTGTCACTGTTATGTGGTAAGTGGGACACCATATTCCCAGAGACAAATCTTACCTGAGAACTGAACCCAGGTCTTAGTCAGAGCTACTGACTGAACCATAAGGATTCTATCAGGGTAGTCATAATACAGGACTGACTCCCTTCTCCACTCATTGTTCTAAAACATTTACATGAAGTTTATAGAGGGCAATAGAGAAAGGCATAGTGATACATCATTTCTTCTTGCCTGGACATAATGCTGAATTGGCCGTAATACTTATGTTATTGACATAAAAATAAATGTAAATCTGGAAATGAAAATGAAATAACCCTTCTAACTTTATGATGAAGTTTTACAATTACAGATTTTTTTTTGTTGTTTTAGACCACTGTATGTTTCAAATAAGTAGAGCATTATAAAAGAAAATGACATTGTACTGCATGTATGAGATAAGTTTACAGAGCAGAGAGTAGTGATTGATTATACTTATGGCAAAAGGAAGGTTTAATACATAATACTGTAACATTACTGTACCTACAATCAATAAAGAGCATTTTGTGATTACCTAGATTAAAAGAATGAAAGAACTTCAAATGGTGGGAAGTTCAATTTTGTAGATGCTGTCTAAGTTAGAAAAGAGAAATCCAACTCCAGTCGTTCGCAATTTGCAACTGATTTTACAAAAAGAGTTGCAAATTGTGAACGACTGGAGTTGGATTTCTCTTTAGATTTATCTTACAAAAGGCTCTCTATTCAGTGACCTTTTACAAAAAGGTCACTGAATAGAGAGCCTTTTGTAAGATACATCTAAAGCCACAGTAAAAATATGTGTATTATGGCAGAACATTCAGTGAAATGATCCAATTTATAAAAAGGCACACAAAAAAAAGAAGTAGGGTTAACCAAAAAGAGGGGAGCTGGGGAGCCTTAAAGACAAACTGGTGTTCCTGAATTCCAAGAGATCAAGCACAACTTCCAAATGGAATTAAGTCATTTTATTCTTCATATCATAACTCACTCCGAGGACTTGACCCAGATTATGTTTCGGCGATGCCTGCATCAGGTGTTCAGGATTCTGGTAAATATCCCCAAACAGCACAATCACATGTAGGGTAAATAAATGTGACCATCACTATTATCACTAAAGCTGTGTGTCCTTAGCAGCACCAAACAGAATGCTGGTAGAGAAATACCTCTCATGTTGTGCTTGGTTGATCTTTTGACATTCAAGAGCATCAGTTTGGTTATAAGCTCCTCTAGGTCCCTTTTTTTTTGTCTACCTATTTTGTGAGGTACCCAGTTCTGCTGTTTTGCTTTTCAACTTATTTAAAGAAAAAACACACATTCAATAAGAGTACATTTGAATACTGTCACTTACATATATAAGCAGTATATTTTGCTTACACATATACCCCGGGATTCTATATATGGCACCTTAATTTCCAAATGGAAATCTAAGCGTATTCTATAACAATGCACGTAACTTAATTGGTTAACTAGCTAATTAGTGCTGTTGATTGGATCAGCACTAATTGGCATTGATTGAGATTTACGCACACAACTCGCTAAGCGTATTCTGTAACACAGTGCACCTAAATTCTAAATCGCATGTTGAAAAGGGGACATGGCCATGGGCATTTCTAAAATCTATGTATGTTGTTATAGAACATACCCGTTCGACACCTAATTTAGGCATCAGGATTTATGCTAAGTAAAACATGGCGTAAATGCCCGTGACTACATTTGGTCATGTTGAGAGGCACTCAGCGTTATTTCATATAGCACATAGAAATTTAAGCTTATTCTATAAAATTTAGGCGTACATTGCAGAATATGCCTAGGTGTATTTTTTTTCCGTGTGGAATTTTCAGGCACCATATATGGAATCTAGCCCATAAGTACTAGATTTTACAAAACTGATGGGCCGATGATCAGAAGCACATGCAGGTGCTAGAGGCCATATTAGCGCCTGTGTTTGCTACCGCCCCATGATCAGAGCTCCCAAGCGCATGAAACAATGTGCTCATTGGCTCTGAACGCAACTAAAACAGGGCCTTTAGCACTAGTAGCATGGAAATGCATGCCAAACGTGTTCCTCCCCAATGATCAGCAGGCAGCGCACCAAACATTGGTGCGCTGTCCATGGCAAAACCTACGCCATCTCGGAGCTGGCATTAGGGTTTGCAGACCATTGGAAAAGAATGATGAGCCCTGTCCAGCCCTGTGTTTGACAGGTCTGGGCTTTTGACAGTCCAGACCTGTTACACAAGTGCGGGAAGATGTGCTCAGGCACAGTCCTCCCACACTTTGCCCTATGATCAGAGATAATAGTGCGCATAAATTTAAATGTTATTATCTGTGATCATAGGAGTGGTAAAGCCCCACACTGTTCTAGTACTGTTTGGAACAGCGCAGAGCTTTCAATCATCTGGGCATGAATGTCCAAGGGAAGCAAATTAAGGAGCCAAGCTCCAAAATTCTAATTTTTTTTTAATTTTGCAGGTAGTTGTAAGCAGCAAAGAGATCATCAAAATTCTCCTCTCAATCACTTCTCCAAAGCCCATGCCCAAGTAAGCACTGGGCTGATACTTGGCCAGGTGCACATGCCTGAAGGCAAAATAGAAAATACACGTGTATTTTTAGGAGTATTTTTATAATTTTTTTTTCTGCATGTAAACCCTGGTTTACTCTCAAAAAGGGAATTTATAAAATTATACCAAGGATTACACAAGTGCAATTACACACAATGCCAAAAAGGGGTATGTTTTTACAGGAACCTGCATGTAGGCATGTTCAGGACAGTGACATAGAGGGGCATTTTCAAAAGAAACGTCCAAGTTGCGATTTGGACGTCTTTGCAAAACGTCCAAATCCAGGGTCGGGGGAAACCCATATTTTCGAAAAAGGATGGACGTCCATCTTTCATTTCGAAAATACCATCAGAGATGTCCAAATCCTTAAATTTGGACGTCCCTAGATTTGGACGTCCTTGAATCTGGACGTTTCTGACTTTCAGCAATTTTCGAAACCAAAGACGTCATGTCAAAAACATCCAAATGCAAGCCATTTGGATGTGGGAGGAGCCAGCATTTGTAGTGCAATGGGCCCCCTGAACTGCCAGGACACCAACCGGGCACCCTAGGGGGCACTGCAGTGGACTTCATAAATTGCTCCCAGGTACATATCTCCCTTACCTTGTGTGCTGAGCCCCCCAACCCCCCCAAAAAACTCACTACCCCCAACTGTACACCACTACCATAGCCCTTATGGGTGAAGGGGGCACCTATATGTAGGTACAGTGGGTTTGTGGTGGGTTTTGGAGAGCTCGCTGTTGCCTCTACAAATGTAACAGGTAGGGGGGTATGGGCCTGGGTCCACCTGACTGAAGTGCACTGCAGTACCCACTAAAACTGCTCCAGGGACCTGCATGTGCTGTCATGGATCTGAGTATGACATCTGAGGCTGGTCATCTGGTCATTTTGGGCACCTTTTTGAGCCTTATTCATAAAAAAAAACACGTCCGGGTGAAAACGTCCAAGTGTTAGGCATGTTCTTGCTTTTTTCGATTATGTGTCAAAGGCGTCCAAGTGTTAGGCACGCCCAAGTCCCGCCTTTGCTACACCTCCAACACCCCCCCTTGAAATTTGGACATCCTTGCGATGGACTGCAGTTGTAGACATCCAAAATCGGGTTTCGATTATACCGATTTGGACATCTCTGCGAGAAGGACGTCCATCTTCCATTTTATGTCGAAAGATGGACATCCTTCTCTTTCGAAAATGAGCCTGATAGCCTCAGGAGGACCAGGGGAGCCTGGGCCCTCCCAATTTGAGCTCAGGCCCTCCCCTCCAAAATTGTGGCACCATTGCTACAGCTAGCCCGACCAGCTGAAGAAGTCCTCCTCTGGCAGCCAGAAACTCCTCAGGACTTCTGGTTAGTAGCCCTTTCCATGGGCTGTTGCCATGCTTCCACCCCCCCCCCCCCCCCCCATGCATGCTTGGTTTTCATACAAGTTCAAAAACTGAGGGGCCCTTTTACAAAGGAATGGGCGGGCTAACGCACAGGTAGCAAGCACCAAATCGGTTCTACCGCCAGAGTAACACATGCACCTGGCGGTAATTCTGAGTTTGGAACGTGCCGAATCCCACGGTAGAAATATTTTCAACTGCGGGGGCATTCCTGGCAATAATTGGCAGCACAGACACATTGGTGCATGCTGCATGGTTACCACATGAGTAGTACATGAGCCTTTACTGCTAAGTCCATGGCTGGCGGGAAGGGTTCAGGCTGCAAATAGGCACGCGCTAGTTTAAATTTTTACTCACACCCATTTCCCAGCCCATTAAAAAATGGCCATTTCCCACTGCCATGCTGCCACTCCTCCCCCCCCCTTCTGCACATTCATGTTTTATGCAAGTGTGAAAACTAAGCATGCTTGAGGGTATAGCATGGCAGCAGCCTATGGAGAGTACTGCTGACCATGAGAGTTGGGGAGTTTCCAGCCAACAAAGGAGGACCTCTTCAGCTGGAGGGGCTTGGGGATCCCCACCAGACATAGCAATGGTGCCACAATTTAGAGGATGGGAGCCTGAGCTCAAAGTGTGTGGGGGGGGGGGGGGGGCAGGCTCCCTGGAGTCCCCCTATGGTTATGGCACTGATTCATCTTGAGCTACAGCTGAGAAACATATGAGCTAAATCCAAAATTCTTTTCCTTTGCTGGGATTATTGGGCTGCTAACTACAGCCTGATGCTCCCGAGGAGCCTCTTAAAGGAGCTGTGTTTAAAAAACAAATCCTATGTCTACTCCCTTCAAGCCCTAATACCCCCTAGACACATTGTAAGGTCCCCCTCCCCCCGATTAATCTGTGCACCCTTATTTGGCAGCTTGGCCCTTGTGGCATTACTACATGACTACTTCTAGAGGTTGACCAGTGCCATTTTGAGCCTTAGTGTCTGACAGGATAGGAATGGCTAGAACTCGCTCCTGCCTGCCCACTAAAAAGCTGGGGAAACCCCTGGTAGGTGTCAAGGTAGATTGGGGTGTTAGGGAGCCTTGCGATATATCTGTGAAACATCAAGGGGTCGGGGGACATTTTCAAATGGATTTTTGAATACAGCTCATTCAAAGTATATCAGGCCCAATCTGAGGCCCACTATCTATGTTACTGCAGCCAGTAACATGTAATTTTATATTTATCCTGGGACTGAGGTACCTCAGGTTAATAACTCCCACAGTAAATATCACTGTGGTTAAATGTGTTATTTTACTGCAGTTGAGCTGTGCTGCTGATTATGCTTTCTTTAGTTAACTGTATAATGTATCTGGCAAACTTTAGGCCAGTCATTTATGTAGTCCGATTTAACCAATTAAGTTTACCTGAATTCTAAGCCATGTCCTGAAGATACCTGAATATCAGCACTTTATTTTTATGTAGTATGAAGTGATTGCACTTCCTTAAAAGCATTGTAAAGGTTACTGTCTAGATAACACGAATCATATATTCTTTTTTACAAATTTGTAATTCTTTATATTGTTACTATGTAAGCCGCATTGAGCCTGCCATGTGTGGGAAAGCGCAGGGTACAAATGTAATAAATAAAAAAATCTGTAAGAAACTGCATTATCTGCCAATCAAATTTAGAATTTAAATTTTTTTCTCCTCATTTTCGCGTGCCTACTAGGGATGTGCATTCATTAGCATAAATGTGTCTTGTGAAAGTGCCTTAAAATATTTAGTACACACAAAATCAATTTAATGTGCATTAACCTAAGGATTAACATGCATTCAATTAATTTTCATGCATTAAAACATGTTAAATGCACCAAAACTATTTATGCAAATCAGGGAAAAAGCATAATTTTCTGGTAAAGAACTGGCATTTTTTTGCCTGTTCACAATCCTAGGTGGTAATTCTTTAAGGAGGATACCAACATTTAGTCCTCAAGAACAAACATAAATGATCAGAATGCTAATACATATGTGCACATGCCAATAATCCAGCTATGAGCTATTTTATAAAATGACACTTAAATGGGTTGATGTGCAGTTTGAAGCAGGGGCGTAGCTACGTGGGGCCACGGGGGCATGGGCCCCCGTAGATTTGGCCCTGCCCCCCCAGCCGCCAACCCCCTCGACCCCCCCTCCCGCACCAACCCTCCCCTGCCGCCGTCGGGTACCTTTGCTGGCGGGGTCCCCAACCCCCGCCAGCCGAAGTCCTCTTCTCTGGTGCGGCCGCGTTGCTGATCTGCAAGGGCAGGCTTCTGTTTCCGTGAGTCTGACATCCTGCCAGAGAAGAGGACTATGGCTGGCGGGGGTTGGGGACCCCCACCAGCAACAGTGCCAGGTGGCGGGGAAGGGTTGGCGGCGGCGAGAAGAGGGGATCGAAAGGGTTGGCGCTAGGGGGGGGTCAAAGGTAGTGGTGGTGGTGGGGGGAGTGAAAAATGGCGGCGGGGGTTAAAAATGGCAGGGAGGTCGGCAGCGCCAGGGGGGGGGCTAAAATGTGCCTCCTCACCTCGGGCTCTGGAACCCCCTCCCACCGAAGTCTGGCTACGCCCCTGGTTTAAAGGTGGGTGTACAAATACCTGGAGTCTGGCTGACCAAAAATCAAAAAACCTAAAATCCCCAAATTACCTCTGGTGAAAATTCTAACCGCCAATCATACAAACCAGGGTATGATATAATGGAAACAATGTCAGTGAAGTAATTGACCCAGTAGTATACCAACTCAGCAGGTGCTACATATAATTGAGTATAATTGAATATAAGGAGAGGTCTCAGAGTATAAACTCACCCAAACGAGACTACAGAAAGTGTTTTACGTCTCTAAGGGTGGACAAGCATCTCAATCGCAGAACTTCTCCTTAATGTGTTTTTATATAATTTTTGTGCTTGCAAATGCACCCCCATGCTATAATACTTATCAAACTTTCCTACAGCATGCACCCTCTGCCAATGTAGGCTACCAATAGATCAGTTCCATCACTGATTTCCAATGACCTCATATGCACAAAACATTAAAGTGCTATAATATAGCTAACTAAGTAGCTTATATATCATTTGCATTTTACTTGTCCTCTATATATAAAAAGGATAAAGGCACTTAGCGTTATGATGTCAGAGGGGCCTCAAATCGAACAGGCGAACTCCCGATCAATGGAGGAAAATTCCCATATATAATTGTGTCAACGCTGTAGTTCAACTAAACCAGCTGTTTCTACTCATCGGTTCAGTTCTGTCCATGTCCATAAGCGATAATCCACTCTGGTAATGTTATTCAAACCGGACTTATATAAAGTCCAATTGGCATGTCGATCAGCTGTCTACCAAACTGGATGAGCTCGCCGTAGGTCCCACTCTGCTCAAACACAATTTCCTAAAAAGTAAATACAACGAGAGTCCGACTCTGCAGGGTTTCGAAAACTTCTTCAGGAACTCTTCATTTGGTAAATTTCTACTTGCAAAATGTTCGCTACCGGGAGAAACGATAAGTGCTCCACCTCTCTCACCTCCCCTCCATCCATCCATGTCCAGCAACTCTCCTTTCTCCCCTGCCCTCCCCTCCAAGTCCAGCAATTTCTTCTCTTTCCCCTCCCATCCATGTCCAGCAATTCCTTCTCTCTCTCCTGCCCTCCCCTCCACTGATCCATGTCCAGCAAGTCTCCTCTCTCCCCTGCCCTCTCCTCCATTCATATGCAGCAATTCTCCACTCTTCCCTACCCTCCCCTCTCATCCATGTCCAGTGAATTCTCCTCTCTCCCCTGCCCTCCTCTCCCCTCCATCTATCCATGTCCAGCAAGTCTCCTCTCTCCCCTGCCCTCTCCAGCAATTCTCCTCTCTCCTCTGCACTCCCCTCCATGTCCAGCAATTGCTCCTCTCTCCCCTCTCATCCATATCCAGTGATTTATCCTCTCTCCCCTGCCCTCCCCTCCCTCCATCCATCCATCCATCCATCCATGTCCAACAAGTCTCATCTCTCCCCTGCCCTCTCTTCCATGTCCAGCGATTTCTCCTATCTCCCCTCCATGTCCAGCAATTTTTCCTTGTTGGAATGTAATTGTATTTTACATGCATTGCCTGTCACCTATTATTTCTCTGTGATTACTCTGTGACCTCTGATGTGAATTACTTAGTGAGGTCACACAGCTATGCAACTTCCTGTGGGGGTTAGATGCAGCACATGGAGCACATGGAGCTCATGATCTCTCCTAACCTGAGAGGATCTATGGTGGTGTGAGCATCCATTACCATCTAAGCACATGGAAGGAGCTGATAATACAAATGTATAGTAATATGTATATATAAGCCTGTCTGATTATAATCTAACTGCAAACTGTGAGTAAACAGATGTTTTGTTACTTCAACTTTAAAGTGACTCAGCAGTGAATTATTCAGGGGTGAATGAGAGAGAGATGAAGAAAGAAATTAACATTTCTAAAGCTGAAGCTGTGTGTACTAAAATCTGCTAATTATTTACTACAAATAATCCAACAAAAGGGTTATGGGCCCAGGGGCCAGGAATTGAAAAAGAAGAGAAATATTACCAGGCAGAAAAAAAAAAGGCCACATTTTTCTCTTAAGTTTTAAAGGAAAGATTCAGTCTGTCTCTCTCTCCCCCCACACAGCAGACAGAAGGCTAAGAAAATGGCTGAGGGAGGAAATTCACCATTGTTCTATTCTCTCAAGGTGCCTAAATTAACTGAGTTTAATTATCAGCAGTGGGAACTAAGATTCATATGTCTCCTTCGAGCAAAAGGATTAAATATATGCTTAGACCAAGACAGAACAGCTGAAAATATGGCTGAATGGGACAATGCAAACTATTATGTGAAGTGCATGCTTTTGGAAGCTCTCTCAGAGAAACAAGCCATATTAGTGGAGGGAAAAGATACACCAAAGGACATTTTATATAAACTGAGAACTATGTATGCAACTACATATGCAAAGCAGCAACCAATTTGGTTAGCAGAGTTGAATGAAACCAAATTAAGGGATAAAAGTAAATGTAATGATCACATTATGTATCTTATGTCTTCATTTCAAAAGCTAGAACTTTCTGGAATTCCCATGTGTGATGCATTGAAAAGAGCATTTCTTTTTACCTCACTATCAAAGAAGTTTGATGTTTTTAGGTCTGTAAATGAGGCCATTGAAGGGCAATCTTTTGAACAGGCAACATCAAAACTAAGGCAGGAATGCATAATAAATGATTCTGAGGAGATGTGTTCTCAAAGCAAGTCAGAGAGAAATGAAACAAATTTCTTGGCAAAGAACAGAGGAAGGCGGAGCTATGGGAAAACTCCACCCAAGGGCAAGCTGATTTGCTACTCATGTGGAAAGGAGGGACATGTATCTAAATGGTGTAAGGAAACACAAAACACTCCCTCTAGCTCACCTAAGCCAATGGAACTAAAGAATTTTCAAACCAGGAAATGTATGAAGGACAAAGATAAACACAAGGGCTTTCTAATGGCAGAAAAATCTTTGACTATGGTAAATAATAATTCAAATGAAAGTACTTGGATTTTGGATTCGGGGAGCACATGCCATTTAACCAATTGTAAGAATTTCTTTCAGGAAATGTGTCCAGAGGAAGGTATTCTTAAAACTGCAAACGCAGGGACTGCTAAGATCCAAGCAAAAGGTATTGGATTCTTAAAATGCAAAGTGTCTAATGAAGTTAAAGAAATTCCTGTAAGTGATGTCTTGTATATTCCCCAAGCAGTTTGCAATATGCTTAGTGTATCTACATTAGATAAGAAGGGATTTGTGATTCATTTTGAAAACAGTAAGTGCACAATCTCTAAAAATGATGAAGTGTATGCTGAAGCTTTTATGCATAATGATGTTTATAAACTGAGCATTTCAGGTGAAGCCTCACATATGGTGCAAGTAAGGAAGAATGATGGTAAATGTAGTCTGGAAATCTGGCACCGCCGCCTGGGACATCGTGATTCTAAGGTGATCCAGGATCTTTACAGTAAGCAACTGGCCACCGGCATTCAGATAAGTGCAGATGCTGGTAAAATGGAGAAATGCATAGACTGTGTTACTCAAAAGGGTGTGAGACCCTCATTTCCTGCATACACAGGAAATAGGAGTAATAAAGTGCTGGACTTAATACACAGTGACTTATGTGGACCGTTTAATATCCCATCATTGGGAAATAACAGATTTGTGCTAATATTCTTGGATGATTTCTCTAGATATTGTGTGGCCTATTTGCTGAAAAAAAAAAGTCAAGTCACAGACATGCTGAAGAAATACGTAGCCATGGTGAGCAATAAATTTGAAAGAAAACCAAAGGTTCTTCAGACCGACAATGGTGGTGAGTTCACTTCACAAAGCATGCGCACATTTCTAGAACAAGAAGGCATTCAGCATATCACAACAGTAGCTTATACACCAGAGCAAAATTCTGTTGCAGAGAGAAAATTTAGGTCACTTGTGGAAATGACCAGATGTATGCTGTCAGATAGCAATCTCCCTAAAAGACTATGGGGGGAAGCCATTCTCACAGCAGTGTACCTACAAAACAGAATGCCAACTAAAGGCGCTGAGCGCACACCACATGAGACATGGCATGGTAGGAAGCCAAACCTGTCACACATAAGAACATTTGGAAGTACAGCATATGCTCATATACCAAAGCAAAGAAGGCATAAGCTGGATTCCACAACAGAAAGGGGCATTTTAGTTGGCTATGCTCCAGGACACAAAGGATATAGAATTTTGAATCTGAAAACTGGCATTGTTGGCATAAGACATGTTACATATTTTGATGAAAACAAAAGGGTTGATAAAGGCTGGATTATCCCAGATGAGCCTTATCATCCAGAATATGAAACTAGAACCATAATAGACATGCCAGTGTATATAAATGCCATACCAAGGCAGATGTCTGAAAGCAACTCACCTGTATCTAACGAGGAACAGGCAGAGGAAGCAGACACAGAAAGGATCATCGCAGAAGACAGTACAGTTGGAGAAGGGGAATCAATTGGAGAAGAACTCTCAGATTTAGAGGATGCGGAAAGGTCAGACCAACCTGTTGTCAGACGCTCATCCAGGGAAAACAAAGGTGTTCCACCCCCAAGACTGTCTTACCTAACAAAGTCAGCAGAAGCTCAAGAGCCCTTAACATGGGATGAGATTGAAAAAATGCCAGCAGAAGAAGCTGCTGAATGGCATAAAGCTGCACAAGAAGAAATTGATGCATTGGATAAAAATAATACTTGGATTCTTACAGAATTACCTCCTGGCAAGAAAGCTATAGGATGCAAATGGGTATTCAAGTTAAAAAGGAATGCACAAGGAAAAGTGGAAAGGTATAAAGCCAGATTAGTGGCAAAGGGATATCTTCAAAAATATGGAGAAGATTTTGATGAAGTGTTTGCACCTGTAGTGAAACACACGACAATAAGAACACTTCTGAGCATTGCAGTCTCAAAAGGCATGCAAGTCAACCACATTGATGTGAAAACAGCATTTCTTCATGGAGAAATAACTGAAGACTTGTACATGGAACAGCCAACAGGTTTCATAAATACAAAACAAAGACAGCTAGTGTGTAAATTAAACAAAGGTCTTTATGGATTAAAGCAAAGTGCAAAATGTTGGAATGATAAATTGCATGAAATATTGACAAATTTAGGATTTAAGCAAGGTGAAGCAGATAAATGCTTGTACACTAGGTGCAGAAATGGACAATATGCATACATTTTAGCTTTTGTTGATGATCTGCTCATTGCAAGCAAAAGTGAGCAAGAGTACAAGGACATTGTAAAGTGTTTAAACCTCAATGTTGAGATAAAAGAACTTGGTAATGTGTCATACTATCTTGGTATAGAAATTGAGAAACAAAATGATGGTTCTTATCTTCTAAGCCAGAAGCAGAAAATAAATGAGCTTATTGAAAGTTTAGGTATGCAAGATGCCCAAGTTGTAAGCACTCCCATGATCACTGATTTTCTGAAGGATGAAACAGTAAGAGAACCTTTACCAGATAACATCCAATATAGATCAGCCATAGGTAAGCTTTTATATCTAGCTACCACATACAGGGCTGATATAGCAAATGCAGTAGGAATTTTGAGCAGAAGGGTCAGCTCACCTACCAAATCAGATTGGACTGCAGTTAAAAGGATGGTAAGGTATTTAAAGGGTACCATTGATTGTAAATTAAAGATTTCAGCCAATAGTAATCCAAAACTAATATGTTACTGTGATTCAGATTGGGCAGGGGATCATTCTAATTATAAGTCCACAAGTGGATATGTGTTTATGTATGGAAATGTACAAATTTCATGGGCCAGTCATAAACAAAGTATTGTGAGTTTGTCTTCTACAGAAGCTGAATACGTGGCCGTATCGGAAGCGTGCAGAGAACTGATGTGGATTGAAAAACTTATGCTGGATTTTGGTATAGCTGAAAAGAGACCAATCCAGATAATGGAAGATAATCAGAGCTGCATCCGACTGTCACAGAATGACAAGGTTCAGTCACGCACCAAGCACATCGCAACGAAATACCACAACGTGCGAGAGTTGGCAAAAGAAGGGGTCATCAGTCTACACTATTGTCACACCAGTGAGATGACAGCTGACATCATGACCAAACCGTTACCCAGAGAACATTTTGTGAATCTGCGTATAAAGCTTGGACTTTGTATGAATAAATAATTGCATGACAGTTATGCATGAGAAGGGGTTTGTTGGAATGTAATTGTATTTTACATGCATTGCCTGTCACCTATTATTTCTCTGTGATTACTCTGTGACCTCTGATGTGAATTACTTAGTGAGGTCACACAGCTATGCAACTTCCTGTGGGGGTTAGATGCAGCACATGCAGCACATGGAGCACATGGAGCTCATGATCTCTCCTAACCTGAGAGGATCTATGGTGGTGTGAGCATCCATTACCATCTAAGCACATGGAAGGAGCTGATAATACAAATGTATAGTAATATGTATATATAAGCCTGTCTGATTATAATCTAACTGCAAACTGTGAGTAAACAGATGTTTTGTTACTTCAACTTTAAAGTGACTCAGCAGTGAATTATTCAGGGGTGAATGAGAGAGAGATGAAGAAAGAAATTAACATTTCTAAAGCTGAAGCTGTGTGTACTAAAATCTGCTAATTATTTACTACAAATAATCCAACATTCCTCTCTCCCCTGCCCCCCCCCCCCGAGTTCCAGTTCCAACCCCAGCCCAACCTCTTCTCCCACAACAGTCCTCCATCCTCGCCTTCCTGCCGCCCAGAATTTAAAACTCATTTAACCTCAGGTCGCGGCAGCAGTGAAAGGTGAGCAGGCTCGCCTTCAGCCTCCCCTTCTCTCTCAGCTCTGGTCCTGCCCTCAATTCCTGGTTCCGCGATGGCGGGACCAGAGCTGAGAAGGGAAGGCTGAAGGCGAGCCTGCTCGCCTTTCACTGCCGCCATGATCTGAGGTAAAATGAGTTTTAAATTCTGGACGGCAGGAAGGCAAGTACGGAGGACTGTTGAGGGAGAAGAGGGTGGGCAGGTCGTCCCCGTGTCATTCTGTACGCTACATCTTACTTATTTCAGAAATCTCTTAAAACATATCTTTTTTCTTGGTGATGTTTTGTGCTTTTATTAATTGATATATAGTTTTTACTTTGTAATTCCCTGTATTGTGGAGGTTACTCTTTTGTAATCCACATAGAATCATGTGAAATATGCAGAATATAAGACCCTTGATGCTATGGTCTGGTAATCAGAAACAATGACCATTCTGACTGTAGGTCACTGACTCTCTGCCAGGCAGTAATGTTCTGCAGAGAGCTCCTACCTGTAGGCTCTTTTAAATAATCTTTCATAAACAACGAGTTTCACAGAATGGAGCAGAGATTGCAAGACTTCAATGAAAAATTAGTAACATATTAACTACAAACAGGTTGTTCAGGATCAGGAAGAGGATTCACATGTATTTCCGGTGCAAAAGTTCAGCTCACTGAAAACAAGTACAGACATTAAACACAAGAAAAAGGTTGCCATGGCAACAACCCCGGCAATTATTTCACTACATTTTTTCCTCAGGTATCTGAAATAATCAATGCTTCATAGAGACACATCCAGAAAAGCTGCTAGTGTCTTCCTTACTCCACAGTTTATTTCCTTCAGATTTTTTGTACTTTGTTTAAGGATCATTTTCAAAGCTGTTTACCTGCTAAATTACTATTTACATAGGTAAAGTAACTTGCTATGCTATGCTATTATATCCCACGAAATCCCTATAATACTAGGTTCAAGGCAGGTTACAGACATCAACAATAACAAACAACAAATTAACCCATAACCACATAAAACATGGTCTTCTTCTGTTTGCTTTTACACAGGGTAAAAGCAATGGTATAGTTTCAGTAGGGGGCATCAAACAGCATGCATGCATACTTGATATTTTCAAAAGTATGCCTGCTGTTTGATGCTATGTCGGGCAACACAGCTACTTTAAGCACACATATTTTGCAGATAATAATAAGTTTCAAAGGAGAAATTAATTACAAATGTACATAAACCAAAAGTGCATGTCTCTATTACAAAGTAAGCTATTCAAAACTGGTTCCTAAAATGTTAGTGTTTTCCTTTTTTCAATGCACTCTGGAGACGGCTCATTTAGAGGTTCTTTCACTAACCTGCGTTGTTAGATTTTGCAGTTACTGTGGCTTAATGCAGCAACTTTGCTTATACGCTGTCTATTAAAATGTTCTATTACATATTGGGTTGACATTGTAATGTAGTATACTATCAGGCTTATTTTCGAAAGTGAACACCGGCGATCTTCCGACATAAATCAGGAGATGGCCGGCAATCTCTCAAAAGCGGCGAAATCCGTATAATCGAAAGCGGCTTTTTTGACACCATTGCCGCTTTCCCGTCGTCGCGCCAGCGAAAGTTCAAGGGGGCGTGTCGGCAGCGTAGCGAAGGCGGGACATGGGCGGGCATGGGCGTGGCTACCAGATGGCCGGCTTTCTCGGATAATGGAAAAAAAAAGCGGCGTTAAGCAGTATTTCACCAGGTTTACTTGGTCCTTTTATTTTCACGACCAAGCCTCATAAAGGTGCCCCAACTGACCAGATGACCACCAGAGGGAATGGGGGATGACCTCCCCGTAGTCCCCCAGTGGTCACCAACCCCCTCCCACACTAAAAAATAAAAATAAAAACCTTTTTTTACCAGCCTGTATGCCAGCTTCAAATGTCATACCCAGCTCCCTGACAGCAGTGTTCAAGTCCCTGGAGCAGTTTTTAATGGGTGCAGTGCACTTCAGGCAGGCAGACCCAGGCCCATCCCCCCTACCTGTTACACTTGTGGTGGTAAGTGTTGAGCCCTCCAAACCTTCACCTATAAGGGCTATGGTAGTGGTGTAGAGTTGTGGGGAGTGGGTTTTGGGGGGAATTTGGGGGACTCAGCAACCAAGGTAAGGGAGCTATGCACCTGGGAGATATTTGTATATTTTAAAAAAAATTTTTAGAAGTGCCCCCTAGGGTGCCCAGTTGCTGTCCTGGCATGTCAGGGGGACCAGTGCACTACAAATACTGACTCCTCCATGACCAAATGCCTTGGATTTCGCCGGGTTTGCGATCGCCGGCATTTTTTTTCCATTATCGCTGAAAAACAAAACCGGCCATCTCAAACCCGGCGAACTCTGGCATTTGGCCGGGCTAAACCGTATTATTGCCGGCGACATTCGATTATGCCCTTCCACGCCATACTTTGTATTGTTATTTGAATATTTTTACTGCTGTAATTGTCTATTCCATATCATCAAGCTGATCAATCCATAGACTGGTGGGTTGTGTCCATCTACCAGCAGGTGGAGATAGAGAGCAAACTTTTGCCTCCCTATATGTGGTCATGTGCTGCCGGAAACTCCTCAGTATGTTCTCTATCTCAGCAGGTGGTGGTCACACACAGCAGCAGCTCTGGCTAGGCCTCCAAGCCTAATTCTTAGGTTTTGTTGAGTGCCTGGGGTTGAGGGCTCTTTTGAGCAAGTGCAAACCTGGTGGTGCCAGGTCCCTCCTTTTCTCCCCCCTCCCGCTGGCTCCGTTAAAAAAAAAAAAAAAAAAATTTTGAACGTCCTTAAAGGCGTTTATTTCGACGTTTATTTAAACGTTTATTGCAGCTACTCACTGGGATACCAGGTCGTTACAGCTCGGAGCGGAAAGCAGGTCATTTTTACCTTTTTATAGCGGGCAGGGGGTTCCCCGATTCTTCTCCTCGTGGCATATGGCGTCGGAGGGCGAAGGCGCAAAGAGTCGCTCCCCGGATCGCTTGAGCGCTTCTAGAGGGGATGCGGGGGTTTTAAAGCCTGATTCGCCCTTGTTGGGTGACAGTTTCGTGACCGATGAATGTCCCGGTCCTTCCTCTGGCATGGCGGTTTTTCCCGCCATAAACGCCCATGCCCCGCTCCTCGCCTCCGCCATCTTGGCCGGCCACGCGGCTCGGACGGCTTCTTCTTGGGCCGCCCTTGAGGTTGGAGACATTAATGCCATGAACGCCCTTAATTTGGGCGACGGCACAAAAGCGGCTAAAGTTAAGCGCCGTTCTTCCCACGCGGCTCCTTCGCGGAGTGTCGCGCCGGACGCCATTTTGGATGCGCAGCATGTCTCTCCCCCGCTCTTGCGAGCGCCGGTTGAGGGTGCGTCTAGGGCTGTAGCCCAGGCTGCGGAAGTGCACAGTCTGGGGGGTTTCTCCCCCGAGTTTGTTTTGCTGCTGCATCAGGCCTTTCTTATGCAAAACGCTGCCCCTGCTTCCTCGTCTGGTAAAGAGGTTGAGGTGCCCAGAGGTAAACGCCCTCGGGTTGATTCCCAGGCCTTGGAGGACTTTGTCTCCTCCGATGTAGATGAGGGCAGCGTATCTGAGTTCTCCCAACGGTCCTTTGCGGATTCCTTGGAGGAGACGGATCCCCGCTCGGATGGAGCGGATGACCCCTCTGCAGCGCGGCTTTTTAGCTCAGAGGATTTGCCCAACCTGTTGATACAGGCCATGGACACTTTGAAGATTTCCTCTCCGGAGGACGTCTCTCCCTCAGCCCCTGTTGGCTCTGCCATTATGCTGGGGACGAAGTGCCCGCCTAGAACCTTCCACGTGCATGATGCCATGCACACCTTAATTTCGGCTCAATGGGATGTCCCAGAAGCGAGCCTTAAAGTGGCTAGGGCTATGTCCCGCCTCTATCCTTTGACTGAAAGTGAACGTGAGGCCTATCTGTGGCCTACTGTAGATTCTTTAATCACTGCGGTGACTAAGAAAACGGCGTTGCCGGTGGAAGGTGGCACGGCCCTAAAGGACGCCCAAGACAGAAGATTGGAGGCGGCCTTAAGGTCGTCCTTTGAGGCGGCTGCTTTAAGTTTGCAGGCCTCAGTTTGCGGCTCCTATGTGGCCAGGGCGTGTCTGACTATGGTGCAGCGGGCTTCCCCCTCGGATCATTCCTTGAGGGCTGATTGGCCGGCCCTTGAATCGGGCTTAGCCTATTTGGCAGACTTGCTGTATGATGTCTTGAGGGCCTCAGCTAAAGGCATGGCTCAGACAATCTCTGCGCGGCGGTGGCTTTGGCTGAAACATTGGTCTGCTGACCACGCCTCTAAATCCCGCCTGGCTAGATTGCCTTTTAAAGGCAAGCTGCTCTTTGGGGTCGAGCTGGACAAAATCGTGACCGATCTCGGCACGTCTAAGGGCAAGAAGTTACCAGAGGTCAGGGCTCGGGCTAGTACTCGTCCCGGTACCTCCAGAGGACGGTTTCAGGAAGCCCGTCGGTACCGCCCGGGCAGGTCGGGTTCCTCTGCCCCCTCTTCCTTTAAGAGGAATTTCTCCCCCAAGCAGCATTCCTTTCGCAGAGACCGCCGTCCCGGAGGTGCTCCCTCCGGTCCTCCCCCAGGGTCTCGTACCCAATGACGGGGCCTTGGTCCACGCCCCAGTGCAGATTGGAGGACGGCTGTCCTCGTTTCTGGGCGAGTGGACTACAATAACTTCAGACGCTTGGGTGCTGGAAGTCATCAGAGACGGCTACAAGCTAGAGTTCTGCCGACCCTTAAGAGACGGGTTTGTACTCTCTCCCTGCAAGTCTCCGGTCAAAGCTGTGGCAGTGCAGCAGACTTTGGACAATCTGATCCGCCTGGGTGCGGTCGTTCCGGTGCCAGAAAGTCAGCTTGGCAAGGGGCGTTACTCCATTTACTTTGTGGTACCAAAGAAAGGAGGTTCTGTCCGGCCTATCCTCGACCTCAAAGGGGTCAATCGGGCCTTGAAAGTGCAGCACTTTCGCATGGAGACTCTCCGCTCTGTTATAGCGGCAGTGAAGGCAGGGGAGTACCTGGCATCCTTGGACATCAAGGAAGCGTACTTGCATATTCCCATCTGGCCTCCTCATCAACGCTTTCTGCGTTTTGCAGTCCTGGGCCGACACTTCCAGTTCAGAGCCCTCCCGTTCGGGTTGGCTACTGCTCAGCGGACCTTTTCCAAAGTAATGGTGGTCATCGCGGCCTTCCTGCGAAAGGAAGGAGTACAAGTCCATCCTTATCTGGACGACTGGTTGATCCGAGCCCCCTCTTATGCAGAGTGCGGCAAAGCTGTGGACCGGGTAGTTGCTCTTTTGAGCTCCCTGGGATGGATCATCAACTGGGAGAAAAGCCAGCTGCGCCCGACTCAGTCCCTGGAGTATCTGGGAGTTCGATTCGACACCCAAGTGGGCAGAGTGTTCCTGCCAGACAATCGGATTGTCAAGCTTCAGGCTCAGGTGGACCAGTTCCTAGTAGCCTCTCCTCTTCGGGCTTGGGACTATGTGCAGCTGTTGGGCTCCATGACGGCCACGATGGAAGTAGTGCCCTGGGCCAGGGCTCATATGAGACCACTACAACAATCTCTGCTGCAGCGCTGGACTCCGATGTCGGAGGATTATGCTGTGCGCCTTCCCTTGGACCCAGCAGTGCGCAAGGCGCTGAGCTGGTGGATGCAGACAGACAAGTTGTCTGCGGGAATGCCTCTGGTGACCCCGGAGTGGATTGTCGTCATGACGGACGCCTCTTTGTCGGGCTGGGGGGCCCACTGCTTGGGAAGGACAGCGCAGGGGCTCTGGTCTCCTGCAGAGGCAAAGTGGTCTATCAACCTCCTGGAACTCAGAGCCATTCGGTTGGCGCTTTTGGAGTTCATCCCGGTACTGGTGTTGAAGCCGGTACGGGTCCTGTCGGACAATGCCACGGCTGTGGCCTATGTCAACCGCCAGGGAGGTACCAAGAGCGCCCCTCTAGCCAAGGAGGCTATGAATCAATGCCAGTGGGCAGAAGCGAACCTGGAGCAGCTGTCAGCGGCCCACATTGCCGGAGTCATGAATGTCAAGGCGGACTTTCTCAGTCGCCATACCTTGGAGCCCGGAGAGTGGCAGCTATCTGCTCAGGCGTACTTGGACATCACGAAGCGCTGGGGCCAGCCGAGCCTAGATCTGATGGCGTCATCGGCCAATTGCCAAGTGCCGCGCTTTTTCAGCAGAGGACGGGACCCTCGATCCCTGGGAGTAGATGCTCTTCTCCAACAGTGGCCGACTCAAGAGCTTCTCTATGTGTTCCCGCCCTGGCCCATGTTGGGCAGGGTGCTAGACCGGGTGGCAAAGCATCCCGGCAGGGTAATCCTGGTGGGTCCGGATTGGCCCAGACGTCCCTGGTATGCGGACTTGATCAGGCTCTCAGTCGACGATCCTCTGCGGCTGCCAGTGGAGCAGGGCCTGTTACATCAGGGTCCCGTGGTGATGGAGGATCCCTCCCCCTTTGGTCTTACGGCCTGGCTATTGAGCGGCAGCGTCTGAGAAAGAAGGGCTTCTCAGACAAGGTCATCGCCACTATGCTGAGAGCGAGGAAGCGCTCTACTTCTACTGCTTACGCCAGGGTTTGGCGTATATTTGCAGCGTGGTGTGAAGCAGGCTCACTTTCTCCCTTCACTGCTCCAATTTCTTCAGTGTTGGCATTCCTGCAAGAAGGTCTGGAGAAAGGCCTGTCGCTCAGTTCCCTTAAAGTCCAGGTAGCGGCTCTGGCTTGCTTCAGGGGCCGCCTGAAGGGTGCTTCCCTGGCTTCGCAGCCAGATGTGGTGCGCTTTCTCAAGGGAGTTAATCACCTGCGCCCTCCTCTGCACTCAGTGGTGCCTGCGTGGAATCTCAACCTGGTGCTAAGAGCATTGCAGAAGCCGCCTTTTGAACCCTTGTCGAGGGCATCTCTGAAAGACCTGACGTTGAAAGCAGTCTTTTTGGTGGCTATCACTTCAGCCAGAAGAGTTTCCGAGCTCCAGGCGCTCTCATGTCGAGAGCCCTTTCTGCAGTTCACTGAGGCAGGAGTGACTATTCGCACAGTGCCTTCCTTCCTGCCCAAGATTGTTTCTCGCTTCCATGTGAATCAGCAGCTCTGTCTCCCTTCCTTTCGTAGGGAGGACTACCCAGAGGAGTACTCTGCTCTTAAATATCTGGATGTGAGACGAGTCATCATCAGATACTTGGAAGTGACCAATGAGTTCCGGAAATCGGATCATCTGTTTGTCCTGTTTGCAGGTCCTCGTAAGGGTCTGCAGGCTGCTAAGCCTACAGTGGCAAGATGGGTCAAGGAAGCCATTGCAGCGGCTTATGTGGCCGCGGGGAAGGTGCCGCCTATCCAGCTGAAGGCTCACTCCACTAGAGCTCAGGCGGCCTCGATGGCAGAGGCCGGGTCCGTCTCCTTGGAAGAGATATGCAAGGCGGCAACTTGGGCTTCGGCTCATACATTCTCCAAGCATTACCGCTTGACTGTGGCTGCACGGGCGGAGGCCCGGTTTGGAGCTTCAGTGTTGAGGTCAGGGATTTCAATGTCCCGCCCTGGGTGAGTACTGCTTCGGTACATCCCACCAGTCTATGGATTGATCAGCTTGATGATATGGAAGGTAAAATTATGTATCATACCTGATAATTTTCTTTCCATTAATCATAGCTGATCAATCCATAGCCCCTCCCAGATATCTGTACTGTTTTTATTCTGGTTGCATTTCAGGTTCAAGTTTAGTCTTCAGTTACTTCAGAAAGACTTCGTGTTCAAGTTTTTTCACTTGGATTCTTCAAGAGTTGAGACGAGTTGGTGTTACAGTGAGCTGCTGCATTCCTCTCCCCTCCGTTTTACGGGGCTGGATTGAGATTTAAATTCTGCCGGCACTCCCTCCCGCTTCGTGCGGCTGTAGGGCAGCTTTGTACCCCTCCCGCTTCGGCGGTGTTAGGGTCAGTCAGCTCCTCCCGCGGTTGCGGTTGCAGGATAAGCCAGATCCCCCCACATCGGCGGGTGTGGTGTCCCTCCCCCGCTCCGCGGGGATGAGCTGGACGGATTCCCCTCCCCCACTTGTGTGGGGATGAGCTGGGTTAATTCCCCTCCCCCGTTTCGGCGGTGGTGAGCTGGGCAGAGTGTCCCTTCGTGGGTGTAATTCTCTAAGTGCTGAGTCCTGCGGATGGAGCTTTGATATCGACATACTGAGGAGTTTCCGGCAGCACATGACCACATATAGGGAGGCAAAAGTTTGCTCTCTATCTCCACCTGCTGGTAGATGGACACAACCCACCAGTCTATGGATTGATCAGCTATGATTAATGGAAAGAAAATTATCAGGTATGATACATAATTTTACCTTGCTTATGTTTGATGTATTGTTACTGTATACTGCCTTGAGGTGAAGGAGTAGGTGCAAATGAAGCTACTTCAATCAATCTTTGGCTGGCGAGACTTCTTGGTCCACCCCTACTCCTTCACTTTTACAGCTGCTACACACGTGGGGGTTTTCTTACCCTGACCTGTTGGTTGCTGTTTTGGCGAGCTTGCAGTATGTGGCCATGCACTATCTGTAATATCCCTTCCACACCCATTCTCCACTCCACCCTGCCTGTTAAATCCTCCTGACACAAAATGCACTAAAAACAAAGATGAGCGTCCATTATAGAATAGCAGAGTGCTGATTTTGACACCCAAATTTGGGTGTCAAGGACTTATGCCTGCTGAAACCAGGTGTAATTCCCAGCACCCAATTTCAAAGCATATTTCCAAATGCCCCTGACCTGCCTATGCACCTCCCATGGCCACGCCCCCTTTTGGGTTGCACAGTATAGGATTTGGGCACACACTGCTATAGAACAGTGCATAGCAAGATATGCACCCAAAAACCAAACTGCAGTCAATTAGTACCCCATTATTAGCACTAACTGGCTCATTAGCCAATCTAGTTGTGCACACATCTTGGATAGGTGCCCAGCTTTCGGCACCCAACTTTGGGTGCCATGGGCCAGATTCTGTATAAGATGCCTAAAAAAATCCACGCAGTAAACATTTCCGGCTAATTGTATTCTATAAGCGGTGCCTAGATTTAGGCGCAGTATATAGAATACATGTGAAGGGGCATAATCGAACGGGGACGACCATCTCTAAGGACGTTCCGGCAAAGGGGCGGGGAAACCCGTATTATCGAAACAAGATGGACGTCCATCTTTCGTTTCGATAATACGGCCGGGGATGCCCAAATCTCAACATTTAGGTCGACCTTAGAGATGGTCCACCTAAATGTTGAGATGGTCGACCTTAGAGATGGTCGTCCCCAGTTTTCAGCCATAATGGAAACTGAGGACGTCCAACTCAAAAATGACCAAATCCAAACCCTTTGGTTGTGGGAGGAGCCAGAATTCGTAGTGCACTGGTCCCTCTGACGTGCCAGAACACCAACCGGGCACCCTAGGGGGCACTGCAGTGGACTTCACAAATTACTCCCAGGTGCATAGCTCCCTTACCTTCGGTGCTGAGCCCCCCAACCCCCCCAAAAAAACCCACTCCCCACAACTGTACACCACTACCATAGCCCTTAGGGATGAAGGGGGCACGTACATGTGGGTACAGTGCGTTTCGGATGGGTTTTGGACGTCAGACTCACAGAAACAGTGCAGGATGTCAGACTCAGAAGAACGAAGCCTTATGTGGGAAAAGACAGAGGACCTCGGCTGGCGGGGGTTAGGGTCCCTCGCCAAAAAAGGTAGGCAATGACTGCGGCGGCGGGTTGGCGGTGGGAGGGGGGTCGAGAGGGTCGTCAGCCCCATGTAGCTACGCCACTGATTCTAACTATCCCTGCACAGACTTTGTGAAATAGTTACATTTATGAACTCAAATGCTTTTTTTTAGGTGTCAGCAAAAGCATGGCCAGGTTTTGACAGCAGGGGGAGCAGACCTTTTGTAAAATAGATGCAGTTGTGAGATTGCAGGCCCAATCCGCATAGGGGCCTTTTCATTCAAAATCCATTTGGGGGAGCAGTTGCTCCCCTTGCCCTCCCCCCAGCTATGTCTCTGGAGCCAGTATTTATGACAGCCATAGATATGGTATAAATGGTCACATCTAAAGTTTAGTGCATAACTGGGGACTTAAACTAATTTTGCATAAAAGATTTGACGTGCTACTCTGTGGTAATAGACTACTAGCTTAGCACCCGGTTTTTGGGTATCTAACTTTTAGCAACCTATATTGAATTTACCCCAAAGTGCTTTATACACTTTAGAAAACGAGCCTCTTACTCTCTGGTTTGTGGAATTCACCTGTAATAAACCATATCTATATATCTCCCCTTATTCGTGGCACTTTTCAGCACTAGAAACACAGAAAAAAGTACAAATTGAGAGAACATGAAGAGAAAGATGCTAAACAAATTTCATATGACCTTTCAAATTTAGTACAATTAATATAAAAAAAAGTACTTGGACTCATATGCATTTGAAACAGGAGCTTAAATTAGGTGTCCAAATAACTAGTGCAAATTGAAATTTTAGAAGAATTTTCTCACATCCGTGTGCGTGAATTGATTATTAACTTCAGAGTTGTAATGGAGATTAATGTGGTAAGTCAGAAGAACAGTAATAAAAGCAAAGTTTAAAAAAAAATAACAAGGAGAAAATGGGTGTTAAAATATAGGAATGAGAGGGGTAGACAGTCACTCTAGAGTTTTCTGGAACGTGCCACCAGTTTTCTCCTCCTTAAAATAATTTCCCTTTTAGAAAGAATATTCAAAATTTTCATCAGTATGCCTGCTAATCTGATGTAGCTTGAGGGAACACTTTTCTAGAGAACTACTGTAACACGTTAGGAAGAGACAATTGCTATGATTTAAACAATTATGTGATATTTCAGTCTAGGTATATTTTCACCTTCAAGGGTAAGAGCCCCCCTCTGTTGATCAATCAGTCACTCCTGATGGGGGTTTCAAAGTACAGATAATTAATGCAGAAGGTATATGGTATACTTCCCCTATCGCAGTTCCTTTTAATTTTAGGATAAGGGTTCAGCCTACAAGTGCATTTTGATATTAATGAATAACTTGCTAGACTGCATATTAAACTGTTGCTCTCAGAAAGCAAACAAGACTTGAAACATTTCCTGTCGTTTTCCGGCATGCCATTCTGCATTACTTAACATTGTTCTTAACATGGCAATCTTTAAAAAAAAATCCTGCCCTTTCCAACGTCACCAAACTCCAATCTAGGAATCACAAAACTGACGGAACAGGATACTCCCCATATCCGTCTCCTACCGAATGGGTGTTGGCTCGTTTAGCAGATGGACGGTGTGTGAGGCTTGACAAGGTATTTGACTTCCCAGTGAGACACATGCAAATATTTGCACTGAAAGCAGGACAAAAGGGAAATGCTTGGTTGCTGTGCTGAGCTCAGGCTTTAGGACACCTCAGCATTTAAACAGTACCAGGAACCACATGAATAACCTGGAGACCTCCTTTAGCTTTAGAGGGCTTGCCACAGGTATCTGCTTATAGAAAGTTCAAGAAGAAAATCCTCTAAATGCTGAGGTGTCCCAAAATCCAGTACAACATCGATTTGTCCTTCTGCCCAACACAGCCATATTTTCTTCTCTGTGTAAACACAATATGTCAGCCTTTGCTCAACAGATTGATACTAAATAACCAACCAATATTGTATTTAAAACTTCACTGCCAAATAATCTTTCCAGCCTGCTGATTTCCACCTAATGGGGGGTTTGTTTGTTTGCCTTTTTATAAATAGATGGTAAAATGTTATGGGGATGACTTTGAAGCATATCTGTAAATTTGTGGGTACCTTTTATCCACGGACTTTATATCAATTTTCAAATGGAAACATGTCCCTTAGAAAACAGACTTGGGAAGGTGCACAAATTTGCAGTTACTATTTGGATAGCTTCTTTTGCCACGAAACCTTACACTCCTACTTTCCGAATTTCCAAAATATGTGAGTGGAGGGTAATTTTCCCCCTGATATATTGAAAGCTGGCTAAATATTGGGCCCATTATAACAGGTCACTTAAGCTGTTAAGGCACATTAGTGCAATAGATACATCTTCTATTTTATAAAGGCAACATATATGCCCATGGGGGCAATTTGAAAGCAGGGTGGTGAGAGCCTTTTATATAACAGCATCTGGGCACCCAGGTTCTGTGTAAAATACTAGTGTAACAGAAGAAACAAATCTTCGCAGAAATATGTAGCATCAAACAAAACAGTGAAGATGACTCAAAAAAGTGGATGACACTCCAGATAAAAAAAAAAACTGTTTATTGACGTACATAAGTACATAAGTAATGCCATACTGGGAAAAGACCAAAGGCCCATCGAGCCCAGCATCCTGTCCCTGACAGTGGCCAATCCAGGTCAAGGGCACTTGGCAAGCGTCAGGAGTCTTTTTGTTCAATGAGTTCACCCACTTGTAATGTTGTTCTCAAAGTAATGAGTCTAAATGGGAATTGCTACTTCTTATGTGCCGAGATAAATCAACGCTTATGTCGATAACGGAACCTCAAAATTGAACTCACAATTGAAAACACTCAGGTTGCTTCAGGGCTCATGGATTGCACTGAAAAAGAAGAAAATAGAAAATGAAGCATTTACTTATTGCTAAACAGTTGCATTTTCATACTCCATATGCTTACTTTGCTCTGCACACAGCTTCGTAACAAACGGCTGACATATACCAGGGCTATCACAGCTCCAGGAAGATGACTTCCACTTAAATTTATTTATTTTATTTATTTATTTGTTGCATTTGTATCCTACATTTTCCCACCTATTTGCAGGCTCAATGTGGCTTACATTATGCCCTAGTGGCGATCGCCATTATTGGAATGAGAAATACAGAGTGGTATTGCATTAACGTTTGTAAGTGACAAAGTACATTAAGCAGTCAGGTATACTACTACTACTACTTAACATTTCTAAAGCGCTACTAAGGTTACGCAGCACTGTACAATTTAACATAAAAGGACAGGCCCTGCTCAAAGAGCTTACAATCTAAAGGACAAGTGACTAGACAATACGATAGGGGCAATCAAATTGGGGCAGTCCGGATATCCTGAAGGTAAGAGTTAGGTGCCGAAGGCAGCATTGAAGAGGTGGGCTTTATGCAGAGACTTGAAGATGGGCAGGGAGGGGGCTTTACGTAAGGGCTCAGGAAGGTTGTTCCAGGCATAGGGTGAGGCGAGGCAGAATGGGCGGAGCCTGGAGTTGGCAGTGGTGGAGAAGGGTACTGAGAGGAGGGATTTGTCCTGTGAACGGAGGTTTCGGGTGGGAACATAAGGGGAGATGAGGGTAGTGAGGGGCAGCAGATTGAGTACATTTGTAGGTAAGAAGGAGAAGCTTGAACTGAATGTGGTATCGGATTGGAAGCCAGTGAAGTGACCTGAGAAGAGGGGTGATATGAGTATATCGGTTCTGGCGGAATATAAGACGTGCAGTTCTGAACAGATTGAAGGGGGGATAGATGGCTAAGTGGGAGTCCGGTGAGGAGTAAGTTGCAGTAGTCAAATCGAAGGGTAATGAGAGCGTGGACAAGAGTTCGGGTGGTGTGTGCAGAGAGGAAAGGGCGAATTTTGCTGATGTTGAAGAGGAAGAAGCAACAGGTCTTGGCTATCTGCTGGATGTGTGCCGAGAAGGAGAGGGAGGAGTCGAAGATGACTCCGAGGTTGCGGGCAGATGAGACGGGGAGGATGAGGGTGTTATCCACTGAGATAGAAAGTGGAGGAAGAGGAGAAGTGGGTTTTGGTGGAAAGACGATGAGCTCAGTCTTGGACATGTTCAGTTTCAGGTGGCGGTTGGACATCCATGTAGCAATGTCGGTTAAGCAGGCCGATACCTTTGCCTGGGTCTCCGCGGTGATGTCTGGTGTGGAGAGATACAGCTGGGTGTTGTCCGCAAAGAGATGATACTGGAAGCCATGAGATGAGATGAGGGAGCCCAGGGAAGAGGTGTAGATTGAGAAGAGAAGGGGTCCAAGGACAGATCCCTGGGGAACACCAACAGATAGCAGGATGGGGGTGGAGGAAGATCCATGGGAGTGAACTCTGAAGGTGCGGTGGGAGAGATAGGAGGAGAACCAGGAGAGGACAGAGCCCTGGAACCCGAATGAGGACAGTGTGGCAAGGAGTAGATCATGATTGACAGTGTCAAAAGCGGCGGATAGATCGATGAGGATGAGGATGGAGTAGTGGCCTCTGGATTTGGCAAGGAACAGGTCATTACAGACTTTAGAGAGTGCTGTTTCTGTCGAGTGTAGAGGGCGAAAACCGGATTGAAGTGGAATAGAGAGTTCATTTACGGAATGAGAAATAAAGTGGTATTGCGTTAAAGTTCAATGGTGACAGTAAATTAAGCAATCATGGAGGGTTCAGTTTTGTCCAGTTCTGGTGTAAGTTTCGTTATCTGGAATTTAGGATCCATCATTGTGGTATGCGTTTTTGAACAGGTTGGTTTTTAGTGATCAGACTGTTATGACTGTTGGAAGGGGTTGGGGGAACAGGCAGGGGATAGGGAAGCCTTGAGGGGCCCTTATCCAGGTATGGGCAGCTCCTTGAAGTCACCTAGGTGCGCCAAAATTCAGTGGCAGTATCCAAATAACTAAACAGACATAGTTAAAACTAGACGTCAAATTTCCATTAGAGCCAATCAAAAACTCTCCTTCCTGATATGAGCTCAAAATCACTAAAAAAACAATAGCAGTGACACCACTCAATTTGGGCTTTTTGCCTAAAATACATAAGAACCTGCCTAGAAGACCCACTGTTTCCAACAGAGGGTCATTATTGAAACCTCTATCCATGTACACAGACTGTTTCTTGCGTCCATTAGTAGAACTGGAGCATTCCTATATTAAACATTCCACAGATTTTATGAGATGTTTGGCAACTGTGACAGGTGAAAGAACTTTTGGTTAGCAACATTAGATATTGTATCCCTCTACAGTGTCAACTGGGAGAGTAAGGAAGTGTCATTCCTTTAGTCCTCCAGTGGTCATCTGGTCATTTAGGGCATGTTTTGTGACTTAGTTGTTATTAAAACAGGTCTAGACCAAAACATCCAATTTTTAGCCCTGGATGTTTTTGTTCCATCATAGCAGAAAAATGTCCAAGTGTTAGGAATGCCCAAATCCCTTCCTTAACATCCCCCAACACACCCCCTTGCAATTTGGATGCACTGCAGATGAACAGCATTCAAAAAAAATTGGGTTTTGAAAATAGTGATTTGGATATTGTTGTGGAAAAAAACATCCATCTGCCGGTTTATGCAATTTTTTGAATGTTTTTCGAAAGTGAGCCCCAGAGATATTTAAAGGGAAATGGGACTTGATATACCGCCTTTCTGAGGTTTTAGCAACTACATTCAAATCGGTTTACATATATTCAGGTACTTATTTTGTACCAGGGGCAATGGAGGGTTAAGTGACTTGCCCAGAATCACAAGGAGCTGCAGTGGGAACTGAATTCAGTTCCCCAGGATCAAAATCCACTGCACTAACCACTAGGCTACTCCTCCAGGCAGCATAAAAGCACAGGAGGTGAGTCTCTTTCAATTGAAAGGAAGGTCTGGAATGAGGGGGCATAGGATGAAGGTGAAAAAGGATAGACTCTGAAGTAACCTGAGGAAATACTTTTTCACGGAAAGGGTGGTAAATTTGTGGAATGGCCTCCCAGTGGCAGTGGTGAAACAAAACTGCATCTGAATTCAAGAAAGCTTGGGAGAGGAAGGGATAGTAGATGGCATGGATGAGCAGACTGGATAGGCTATATTGTCTTTATCTGCCTTCATTTTTCTGTGTGTATATGGATGTGAACACTTACATGCATATCCTTCAATATTCTAAACATTTATGTGTGCAATATGCATGTAAATGTGAGAACCTAGGTTTTAGAATTGCCCTGTATATACGTAGGCTTTCCCAGGAGTGGAGAAAAGATAGAGGCAGGTGGGATCGGCACTTATACATGTTTTTTGTAAAATACATACGCGAAGGGCAATTCTATAAATGGGCACATGCACTTCTACCTGTAAATGCTGAAAAAATTGGCACTTCCATACACATGCACACTATTCCACAGGTAGTGTTTAACTGCCTTAGCACGTAACCATAAGGGGGTGTTCATATGAGCAGAGTATGGGAGGGCCATGGGTATGTCTCTAAGGGGCCCTGTCACAAAGTGTCAGTAAAACGGAATTACTGCTGGCCCAACGAAGCCCCCGGCAGTAGTTTCAGCTTCAGCGTGTGCCAGTTCTGGCGTGCCGTAAAAAGAATTTTTTTTCTAGTGCGGTGCTAACCTGGTGGTAATTGGGCATCATCGCACACTGCGTGGTTACAGATGGGTTACGATGCGATCCGTTACTGCCAGCTATGCTCCCCACTGCATGGCCATTGCTGTAAGAGTTATCTTGCCATATGGCCATTTTTTTTTGGGGGGGGGGCTTTTTACCTGCAGTGGTAAAAAGGGCTCTGGCACGTGGGAAAAACAGTCTCCACCACTACCTGCAGCTTTTTCCTGCAGCTTAGAGAAAAGGACCCTAACTTATTTCCACAACTTAGTATTCTATAAATTGTGTGGGTTGCATGATACAATTAGGCATGCCCATTTATGCTTCTCATTCACCGGGTGTCAATGGTCATACCTAATTGTAGGTCCACCAATCCGGGTTTATGTTAATATTCTGTAATGGCATCTGGGTGCACAGGTTGCCATTACAGAATTGGCGCTTAACCCCAGATTCTATATATGGTGCCCAAATGTGTGTGTGCAGCCAAGATGCGTGCGTAACTTAGTTGCTTAATGAGTCATCACCTATCAATAATTGGGTGCTAACAACTAATTATTGACATTTATTGTCAGCAATTAGGATTTGCGTGCAGACTGGCTGTGCACTATTCTATAATGCTGGGTGCCAAATCCCATAGGGCCCTATTTTATAAAGGTTGTGCTCCTAAATTTATGCTCCTAAATTATGAGGATAATGTATGCTCCAAAATAGATTAAGCTCATAATTTAGGAGCATAAATTTAGGAGCATAACCTTTATGGAATAAGGCCCATAATGCGTAACCACATGGGCAGGTCAGGGGCATTCCACGAATTTGTACGCATTGTTACAGAATACTGGCATCCAACTTGGGTGCCAGCATGAATAGCAGGTTTCAGCAAGTGTGAGTCTGACGCTTAAAGTTAGGGCACAGAATCAGTGCTAAGCACAATTTTATAAAGGGTGTCCTTTATAGAATTCTGTTTAGCACCAATCTTTTCTGGCACCCATTATTGAGCACAATTTACAGAATCCAACCCTTAGAGTATGACATCAGAACAGAGTGGAGGAGTAGCCTAGTGGTTAGTGCAGTGGAGGTTGAGCCTGGGGAAGTGGGTATGATTCCCACTGCAGCTCCTTCTGACTCTGGGCAAGTCACTTAACCCTCCATTGCCCCAGATACAAATAACTACCTTTATATAGTATGTAAACCACTTTGAATGTCATTGCAAAACCCACAGAAAGGTGGTATATCAAGTCTCATTTCCCCTTTCCTTAACTGGAGGTGCCTTCAAGCAGGAGTAAATATGTGTCCCTATTTTCCCTGGGAGAATTTCATGAAGACATGTGAAGGGCACCACTTATGCAAGTTAATGTGCAGAAAAACTGGCACTTATGCATGTAGGTGACAAGAAATTGATTGAATGCTCTTCTGTAAGGGTGGATATAAGTGGCACAGCACATAAATGCAAGTGGAGTATTCACATAGGTGGAACATGAGGGACTTGGGCAGGGCTGTAACTTATAGAATAAAAATTAGTTATACGCATTTAGGTGCCTGACATTACCTCAGCTTTATGGCTGGTGTAGCTGTGGGTAGCTCCTACCCCACAAAGATGTAAATAAAACAGTACATACCAGCCTCTATGAAAGTCTCAAATTTTATTGCCAGGTGAGTAGCGTCATAGACGGTCGTAGCCCAACTGTTTGGGGAGGCTAAAGGGGGCGGAGCTTACCTCCATATGCTCCGTGGCAGCGACATCAATGAAGAAAAAGACACTACAGGCTCGCCGCCAGCTTCTCCCTTCTCTCTGCACACAGTGTCCCGCCCTCGCGGAAACAGGAAATGCATCACCGCAGAAGGCGGGACACTGTGTGCAGAGAGAAGGGAGAAGCTGGCGGCGAGCCTGTAGTCTTTTTCTTCATTGACGTCGCTGCCACGGAAATAAAAGGTCAAAATGCGCGGGGCGGGCTGCATCACAAGCGGAAGTCCACGATTGGGCTGGGGAGGCTTAGCCTCCCCAAGCCTCTTATACGGGGCGCCTATGAGTAGCGTAATGGTCGGTGCAGTTGACTGTAGAGAAGGGAACCGAGGCCAATAGTCCACTCTAACTGTTACACTTGTGGTGGAAAGGGTCAGCCCCCCCAAAACCTACCAAAAACCTACTATACCCACATAAAGGTGACACCTGCAGCCATAAGGGCTCTTGTAGTGGTGTATAGTTGGGTACAGTAGGTTTTTGGTTGGTTTTGGAGGGCTCACCATACAATATAAGGCGGTAACAGTGAGATGTCTACCTGGGACCTTTTATGTGACATCCACTGCAGTGCCCCCTAAGTTGCCCCACTGCTCTGCTGGGATGTCTGTGTGGCCAGTCTACTAAGAATGCTGGCTCTTCCTACATCCCAATGGCTTGATTTTCTGTGTTTTTCACTTCAAAAGGTTAATAATGAATCCAAGCTAAAGAGCAACTTCTAAGGAGCAGAAATCTAATTTAACAACATACCCCTGAGGAAGCTGTATCGCTGAGTGAAACTGTGGCCCCCATCAGGCATTTAAAATAAGTGCTTTTTTGCTCCATTAATAATAAAGGCGCTTTCAGTATAAATGCAAGTTAGCATCAGTTATAATGACAAGAAGGTAATTTTCATTTAAAGTTAATTTTCATTTGGAGTTTGCACATCATTTGGAAGCACCAAAAAAAAAAAAAGGAGACGTTTTTTTAAGATGACCAATGAATGACAAAGGATTGACAGATTTTTTTGTCTTCCTGCAAGAGACCTGAGGTCTATTTATTATTTTTTTTAAATAATAATAATAATTATTATTATTTTTAATCAATTCACAAATTAAACAAGAATATTCTTGATTCAGAAAAGATAGGTAATATTAAACTTCATATTACATAAATTTTTATAATAAACAATTTATATTATTATCTATTCTCTGGTCCACTATTAGAGGGAGAGAGCAAGGTACAATTCCATGAAATATTTGTATACTATTTAAAGTTAGCATAGGAATAGAAGCACAGACCAAATTGTTATATTACGGAGTAGGAGAAGATATTGCTATAGGCTGCAAAACTGGAGTTACAACAGTCTTCGAGTCCAAGAAAGATGTTAAATGTACAGGATCATAAAAAACATATTTAACCTGAGGCCTATTTTTTCCTCTCACATTATTATTGTTATGGGCTTTAATTCAATTCATTTCAGTGTATTTGCCACACTGTGTTTAGATTTTGTATATGATTTACAATCACTTTCACTGCATATTGTAACTATGGAACAGCGTTCCATCATGGGTTAATCTAGTGGAAGGGAGGTTCGGGGTTGCAGGTTTCTTGATCAAGGAGGTACTGCAACTTTCCCTCGATAAGGAACAAAAAGAAAAAAAACTTAATTGCAGGTGCCCAGTTATAGAATTGCCCTTCATATGTATATTTTACAAAAAACATGCATAAGTGCCAATCCTACCTGATTCTACCTATTCTCCAATCCTGGGAAAACCTACGCCTGCTAAACCTTTATAAATGTCCTCCCAGTGTGAGGTGAGCTTGCTAAGCAGCTAGTTCATGCAGTGTTGCCCTTCTCCACACCATCTTCAAACACAACCCACACTTATGTGAGCAATTCTTCTCAGCAGGGCAATCAAAAGAAAAGGAAGGGGGAAAACAAGTGCTCTTCTGTAGGATTTCAAATATATATCTCTGTTTCAATTAGTCCATAGAGTTTCCTGCTACAGCATGATACTCCTGTGTCCCTTTAACCGAGTCCTGGCTGCGTTTAAATCCAGGCAGCTGAGCCTGGCTGCCCAAGCCCTTCTATCAACACAGCTTATATTAGAGTCTCTTAGCTGGGGTCAGTCCACAGTTTCTGACAGTGTTGCCCCGCCTTTAAAAGGAGACAACAGAATCTTTGTCTGTGGATGGAATTGCATTTCATTGTCTCTCTATTTTCTCCTGTGTGGTTCCCCTGCAGGTTCTTGGCTCATACAGGATAGAGAGTGGAAAGTTCTCCATTCTCTCTTCCTTTCTGCTTGGTTTTAACTGATATTGCCTATGCTGTTATGGGAATTGTCCAGCCCCCACCCTCTGCTGCCCACTCACAACCAACTTCTGAGTCACTGTCTTTCTGAGATTGGGCCACAGATGTACAAAACCTAAGAGACCATTTAATGTTTCAAATTCCTGCTGTTGGGAAAGGCCTACTTGAGGGGATCAGTTATTAAGGGCTCCTTTTACTAAGCTGCGGTAAAACAGGCCCTGCGGCAGCATTGGCACATGGATTTGCCACTCGCCAAGGCCCCTTTTATCGCAGCAGGTAAAAAGCCTCCCAAAAGGAAATGGCTGTGTGGTAAGTAAACACTCGCTGAGCAGCCATTTCTGGGGGTAGCCCTTACCACCAGTGGCGTAGCTACATGGGGCCACGGGGGCCTGGGCCCGCATAGATTTGGCCCTGGACCCCCTGCCAACGACCCTTTTGACCCCCCCCCCTCCTGCTGCCAACCCTCCCCCGCCGCCATCGGCTACCTTTGCTGGGGAGGACCCCAACCCCCGCCAGCCGATGTCCTCTTCTTCCGGCGCAAGGCTTCGTTCTGTTTCTGTGAGTCTGAAGTACAATGTGCAGGACGTCAGACTCACAGAAACAGATCGAAGCCTTGAGCTGGAAGAAGAGGACCTCGGCTGGCGGGGGTTGGGGTCCCCCACCAGCAAAGGTAGGCGATGTCGGCGGTGAGGGAGGGTTGGCGGTGGGAGGGGGGCCCAGAGGGTCATCAGCAGGGGTGTGTCAAAGTTGGTGATGGTGGTGGCGGTGGTGGCGGTGGTGGCTGCGGCGGCGGGGGGGGGGGTAAAAAATGGTGGGGGGGGGTCGGCGGCGCTGGGGAGGGGGGGGGCTAAAATGGACCCCCTCACCTCTGGCTCTGGACCCCCCTCTCACCAAAGTCTGGCTACGCCCCTGCTTATCACCACCTATTTGTGCCAGAAATGGCATGCTGAGGCAGCATTACTGCCGGCTTCTGCGTTAGGCCAGTGGTAGAGCCAGATTGTCATGCAACAAAGTAGCAGTAGCTCTACCACTGCTTTGCAAAAGGGCTCCTCAGTTAGTTGGTTGGTGTTATTTCTTAAACTGCCCCTACAAAATAAAAATGCTACAAAACACTTGAAGACAACACATGACACACAAGGTAATGCATAGAAAGCAATAATTACTTAAAAGACCAAACAGAAAAGAAACACATAAGGTAAAATAATAGTTAAAAATACAGTGCCGATAATTGCACAAATAACAACATTTAAAATTGCCTTTCTTGTGCTCCCTCCTCCGGCTATTTGCTACAGTTCAACTGCGTGAAAAATATGTGGGCTCAGAGATGGGGCTTCTGTCTGGCAAAGGCATGTGGTTCTGCATTTTCAAAAAAATACACTCCCATGTTTGCAAGAAAAATTCAAGGCACACATTTCTGTGGGTTTTTTGTGCCTGGATAATTTTTAATGGGAAAATATGCAATACACTTTCTCTTTGAGAATTGGTGCAGAAGGAAGAATAAGATGGTATTTGTTGCCCATACAGAGCTCTGACGTTCAATATATTCCACTGCTACTTTGGCTTGTGCTTTGCCTGTCATGAGTAAGTGTAAGGTGGGAGCCAGCACACCATAGCTGGTACTGTTGATCATAGGAGCCAACATTTCAAAATTATTGGGGGTGCTAAGCCAAATGGAAATTACCCCTCTCTGGACACATACAAGGAATTTTCTCAATATTGGGGGTGCTCAAGCACCCACAGCACCCACAGAGTCGGCTCCAATGCTGTTGATTATTAAAGAGATAATTCTATAAGGAAGGACCAACATTTAGGCACCAATAAAGCACAGTGTATCACTGTTCCCTCTAAGCTGAGCGGGGGTCCTGCAACTGCACTGCTACCAGTAGGGGGTGGTCCTTCAATATTGTGTTTTCAATTGCTAGGGACAGGCAGGTTCCCTGGAGTCCTGCAGAGCAGGGCCGGTCTTAGCAAGTGTGGGGCCCTGTGCAGACCAATTTGATGGGGCCCTATCCTAGCTCCACCCCCACCCTAGCTCCTGTTCCGTCCACCCCCTCCCTCCGAACTCCAGGACCATCCCCCTTCCTCTGAGCTCCAGGGCCTGGCCCCCCTCCGAGCTCCAGGGCCCCCCTCCAAGCTCCAGGGCCCCCCTCCGAGCTCCAGGGCTCCTTCCCAGCTCCAAGGCCCCCCCTCCCTCCCTCCCTCGCTCACTCGCTGCTCCCAGCTCCAAGGCCTCCTCCCTCCCAGCTCCAAGGCCCCCTCCTTCTGAGGCCTCCCTCCCAGCTCCAGTCCCCCTCCCTCTGAATTTTAAAAGTTACCTCGTCAGATTACAGGCAGCTGCAGGAGTGAAAAGCATGAGAGCTGCTCGGCGCTTCAGGAGCCTTCCTTTCCCTCTCTCAGCTTTGGTCCCGCCCTCATTTCCTGTTTCCACAAAGGCGGAACCAGAGCTGTGAGAGGGAAAGGAAGGTTCCTGAAGCGCTGAGCAGCTCGCACGCTTTTCACTCCTGCCGCTGCCTGTAACCCGATAAGGTAACTTTTAAAATTCAGAGGGAGGGGGACTGGAACTTGGGCGGTCGGGGGTGGGGTGGAGGCACGCTGCGCGGGGCCCCCTTGAGCGTGAAGCCCTATGTGGTCGCCTCGGTCTCCTCGCCCTAAGACCGGCCCTGCTGCAGAGCTTACCTGTCCCTCACTATTGAAAATGTGATAGTGAAACTGCACCCCTCACTGGCAGGATTGTAGGTGGAGGACTCATGCTCAGCTCAGAGGGAACAGTGATGTGTACATGCTAATAATCTGACCAGACACTATTCTGTAAAATGATGCCTATTTGTGATGGCGTGTAGTTTGATGGTGGGGTACACATGAGTGAAGTCTGAGCCGAGGATGTGCAGGGTGTACAGTTATACACTTAAATTATAGCATATTAAAAGAAACCTTTTAGAAAATACTGGATAAAAGGGAACAAAATGTTATGATTCCAAGAAATCGTAACAAAATTAAAATGGGTCCTCAGAATGTTTGGGAGAAAGATTTGGAGAGACTATATTGAAGCAAAACTATTGGAACAATGACCTCTGTTGAACTTGTAAATTAGAAAAAGGAACTCTTTTCCACATTCTAAGGTAATGTCACAATTGGAAGTTGTTTTGAGATGTGATATGGCATAGGATATCTGCTCTCTTTCGTTTACAAGATGCCCCTACATCTAAGATCATAGTTTGGAAAGCTTTGGGACTGTAGACTTCTCTGTCTAAAGAAGATTCACATCTCTTCACTGTTTTGAAATCTATTGTGATAAAGGTTATTCTAAATCACTGGAAGGATAATAGTGTTGGGTTTCACCTTTTGTTGGAACACGGTGTGCCTAACTCAGAAATCTGAATTAACTGCAGCAGAGAAACAGCTTCAGAAACCTAAATCCACAAGCATTTGTCAATCCCTTCACCACGGAATAAATGAGAATTGTAGTCAATTGTAGTCAATAGTCTGAAGACCTCACAATTGTATGGCACTATTATAGTTTTTCTGGTTTTTATCTATATTTTTTATTTATTACTGGTGTATACTGAATAATTCAGGGCCTCTTTTACTAAGCTGCTCTAGTGATTCCTGGCATGGCAAAGTCAACAATGGGCATTCGCTTTGGATGAGCTTTGTTGGCATTGCTGTACAAGAATCATTAGCGCAGTTTGGTAAAAAAAAACAATACTATAATTTATGTGTTTTTTTTAATTTAAGCTAAGTGATAGTATTTACACCAGCTGTATGGCCTCTTTTACCACACTGCGCTAGGAATTCTTGCACAGCAATACTGACGAAGCCCATTCAAAGTGAATTATATTCCAATTCAAATTAATGAAGTAGCATTTAAGAGCATTCTGTATACATATCTCTATCTATCTATCTCTATATCTATCTATAGATAGATATAGATATAAAATCATCACAGTCATGTAACCTTTCAAAACTTTCTTCTTCTCAAAAATAGTAGGTGTGAAGGGGCATTTTCAAAAATACGTCTAAGTCCAACTTTAGAAGTTTTGAACAAAATGTCCAAAATCTGAAAAGGAAAGAAGGTCATACTGTTTCTAACAAGGTTCTGGGCTTTGGACATTTTGTTTTTTGGTACATGTTTGAAAAACGTAGAGATTCATGCCATTGGGAAGCAAAGGAGCCAGCATTTTTAGTAGACCGGTCTCCCAAACATCCCAGGAGAGCAATGGGGCAACCTAGAGGGCACTTCTTTGCACTTCATAAAAATACTGCAAAGTGCACATCTCACCTTTGCTTTCTTATCTTGTCCCCTGAGCCCTTCAAAACGCACCAAATTCCCGTTACCCCCCACTATACACCACAACAATAGCCTTTATGGATGAAGGGGGCACCTATATGTGGGTACAGTAGGGTTTTGGTGACTTTGGGAGAGGTCACAGTTTCCACCAAAAGTGTGACAAGTAGAGGGAGATAGGGACCTGAGTCCCCCACTCCATAGTGCACTGCACCCACCACTACACTATTCCAGGGACCTGTATGCTGCTCTAATAGACCTGACTTTAACATCTGAGGGGAGTGGGAGGGGGTCAGTGACCACTGGGGAATATTGGGGAGGTCACCCTTAATTCCCCCCAGTGGTCATCTGGTCATTTTACGGCACCTTTTAGTGCCTTGTTATAAAAATGGGTCTAGCTCAAAACAACTTAGTTTTAATTCTAGATGGCTTTGATTTGTTCCATTATGGCTCAAAAAAGTCTAAGTCTTAGGAACACTCACATCCTGCCCTTAACACTCCCCCATGAGATTTGGACACACTGCAGAAGAACAGCACAGAAAAATGTCTGGAAAATAGGTTTCAAAAATACTGAATTTGACTTTTTGTGGAAAAAAACACATCCAAATGTTGCTTTATGTCAGTTTTTAGACCTTTTTCTCTTTCAAAAATGAGCCCCTTAATGATCTTTATTGTCTCCAGCAGATTTTCATACTGAAAATTGAAGCCAAGGGTACGGTAATTCCTTTGAGCCAGCCAGTTTGAATTCATGTTTGGTTCCTGTGTTCTGCCACAGCTTCCTCTGAGATTGAATCTCTGAATATGATAAGTTGAATTACTTTTGGAGTAATGAATGATATTTGAAATGAATATTTGAAATGAAAAAGAAGGATCTGTGAAGAATATTATAGCCCACTGCTTTTGAGAAGAAGAAAGCTTTGAAAGGCTACAAGACTGATATATATATATATATATATATATATAGAGAGAGAGAGAGAGAGAGAGAGAGAGAGAGAGAGAGAGAGAGAGAGAGAGAGAGAGGCCTGGATTCTATAAATGTATTTATTTATTGGGATTTTTTGACTGCCTTTATAAAAGGATTCACCCAAAGTGTGTACAGCAGGTACAGTTTAACAAAAAACTTATAGTTTTGGTAATTGCATAACAATAGTAACAATAACAATAACAGTATCAATAATATACATATTTAACAGCAATGGAATTCAAATACCAGACTAACATAGATATGATGCTAAAGATTTTCTACAATACAGCCTACCATATAGCTGAGGGACCAAGTGCAGATATATGATGGGAACAAGATAAATGGTACAGAGTCAGTTGGGATAATTTGATGGTTAGCTAAACTCAAGGCCCAGTTTTGACCACCAAAAAATATGACAGCTATTCTCTAAATGGCGGCACAGATCTTATAAATTAATTATGCTTGGCTAAAACCACAGATCCAAAAAATCTATATAATGTCTCATGGGCAAATAAAATGTTTAACAAACTTATACATACATACAGGCCTGGATTCTATAAATTTAGTTATTTATTGGGATTTTTTGACTGCCTTTATAAAATGATTCACCCAAAGTTTGTACACCAGGTACAGTTTAACAAAAAAAAACTTACAATTTTGTTAATTGCATAACAATAGTAACAATAACATAGTAAAATACCCAAGAATAAACATAAATATAATAAATGAGGTAAACTTGAAAACAATAAATTGAAACCTAATAATAGAACTACCATGAAACAGTATCAAAAATATACATATTTAACAGCATTGGAATTCAAATACCAGAGATATAATGCTAGCATAATACTAATGATACACCTAATAAACATGCATTAGAACATTCAACTAACATAGATATGATGCTAAAGATTTTCTACAATACAGCCTACCATATAGCTGAGGGACCAAGTGCAGATATATGATGGGAACAAGATAAGTGGTACAGAGTCATTTGGAATAATTTGATGGTTAGCTAAACTTAAGGCCCAATTTTGACCACCAAAAATATGAGTGCTGTTCTGTAAATGGCCAATTAGTTGACCAAATAAAGTTTTTAAACAAATGTGGGGACTTGAATATAACTAAGATTCATAAAGTGTCCCAAACATTAATATTACAGCAGGAAAATCAAGTACAAGATCTACCATATTATCAAATTTATTTTTTAATATGTTTTTGGGGGGGATCATCAGATCTTAATGCAACTCGCACCATTAGAACAGCTTGTTCTTTCTTCATAATGAGGAAAATGGTTGCGGTGCAAATCGTCATTGGATCACCCTTATTTTTAAATTTGTGGCATCTTATGCAGCATTTCATGATTATTCTTAGAAACTATAGTGTAACACAGCATAGCACTTATCTTAATAGGTTGGTGACAATGTTTAGTAGCAGGAGAACCTCCACCAACATGGCCAGGTTTTGTAAAAAAAACTTCCTCAGGGAAGAGGTTCTCTAGAAAAACAAATAAAAGCATCTTAAATATATTGTTACAAACTTGTATTGATCCCTCCTACATTAAAGATAAGATGATAGAATAAATTCAAAAAACTCACCAAAACATATGTTTCATGTACTCCTGAATAGAAACAAAATGGCCATGGCATCTTAGTGCGGTCTCTAACTATAAATAAGCTACAGCTGACTCAAAAACACTAAACGCTGATAGGTAGAAAGAAACAACTAATCAGCACAAAACAAAATGTAATCATGAAACCATCTGCTATAACACCTTAAAACAAGTAATTCCTAAAGCATGCCTCAGTTTCCATGAACAACTGACTCCTAGGCTAGATTTGGGTTAGAAAAGGTATTTTAATCATCTCTTCAATTACAAAACAGCAGGGAGGTGCCAATATCCCAGCATTCTATACTGTCATAAAACCTTGATGCCTTCTCAAAGTTCAAAGCTAAGAAAAACACCAGCCAAGTCAGGAATGCAGTCATTCTTGGAAGAGATTTCTGTTTGGAAAAAAGTATATTCTTAAAAACTATCTCCATTTTATTGTATTAATATTTGTTACTGCCCAGGGCCCTTATGAGAAGTTTAATTAAAACATGTGACCTTGTATTACTAACATTCTTAACTAAAGATTTTTAATTGGAGTTGTTCAACGCAGCATCAGTTGTTTACCTCCATTAGAGTTGGCATATTTCCTAATAAAGATATTGGTGTCCTTCAAGCACAAATCTATTCTCCTTTTGCAAATATGCACAAGATTATTAAACATATACTTTGACAGGCAGATGCAAATCACCGTAGAATTAAAGATAATTACACAAGCAAAGATCTGTCAGTTGACATATTACACTGCTGGAAGAGTAATCTTATGTAGTAGGTTGAAGGTAATATATGAGGCAATATTTTTTAAAAAATTATGTGCTTATATGACCTAATATAAGGAAGCAAATAAAAGCTGACTACAAAGCAGTGATGTTCTGTCGAGGTAGGCAGTCTGGATGTGCCAAGTGGATCTTCTCTAATACCAAACAATCCTCCCACGACCAAATGCCTTGGATTTCGCAGGGTTTGAGAATGCCGGCATTTTTTTCCATTATGGTCGAAAACCGAGGCCGGCCATCTCAACCCCGGCAAACTCTGACACTTTGCCTGGCCTAACCATATTAGCGAAGAAAAGGATGGCTGGCTTCGCCTGCTTGCAGCGCCGGCACCGGAGATAGCCGGCCAGCTATTTCGCCCGCGCCTTTCGTTTATGCCCCTCTATATCACCCCATCAAAGCCTATGTGCCTCTTGTAGAAACAAAAGTTCTCTTTGAAAGGATGATCTTGTAGATTAATGTCTTCAAAATAAGTCATGTATAAATTAGTGATGTCTAGAGACATAAATTTTCCCATCGTCGTCCCATTAATTTATATGTATTACCTCTGTTTTATGTATTCATTATTTTTTAATTTGGTTTCTAGATCATTTTGTCCCCTGAGGCAGGCAGTTCTCCAAAAAAATGACCCTGTGTCAGGTCTTTTTAACTGTGGGTGGTTTGTCAATAAAATAATGTTTTATCTGCACTTGGCTGCTGGAAGTTCTTTGGCCCACCCCTATTCTTTCTCCAAAGTGGTCCTTCTCTGCCATCAACCATTATGTTACCTTTCAATTGTGATACCCTTGGTGTATATTATTACTATTATTTTATATAAATATGAGCATAAAACTGAAAATAAAGGGCTCCTTTTACCAAGGTGTGCTAATGGATTTAGCGCGCACTAATGATTAGCATGTACTTAATGCTAAGAAGCCTAGAGGGATAAAACGGGCTTTAAAACGGGCTTAATATCATTTACTGCCAGATTCTATATAGAGTGCCTAGAGATCTGCATTGAAATCTAGGTGTATTCTATAACAACACACGTAATTTAATTGAGATTTATACCGGCTATTAAACACAAATACGTGCCACCACAGCTCATCTTTGTGACTGCTTGCATTGGTGCTAACTGGAGGAGAGCTGATACAAGAGTCTGTGAGCCTGATTGCCATTTCAGTCCATCCAGGTCTGTCCATGTTTCACCCCTATTGGTCACATCTGTGCCACAATCCCGCTGGAGCCCACCTCTTACCTCTCTGCCCTGCCTGCCTCGACAAACCTTTCCCCTTCAACCTGTACACACTCATTTGCGAGCCCCTTCAACATCCATCCCTGACCCTCTCTATCTGCATCTGAACCAATTGAGTCCCTCTGTGTTCGTATCTGGCCTGGTTTCTGTGAGTTCCGAATCCCATATGCTGTCTATATTTATGCCTGAATGTATGTACAAGTGAAAAGGTATCTGTGAATAATAATGTGTTGCCCGCGAGTGTTTGTGCTGCAGCACTGTGTGTGAGTCTGGATGTTGGTGCTGAGAGCACTCTGGGTGTTGGTGGTGGGAGTTGTTGGTCAAAAACTACCAGATTGTGTGGGCTGTGGAGGCCATTCTGCACAAAGCACACTGGGAGGAGAGGAGGGTCAACAGGCCACATATTTATCACAGTATATATAGGCCCAGGACACAGTTCCTTGACTTCACTGAGAAGCAGTGCATACAGTGCTTCTTCTTTGACAAGACAGCCATTCAACAGTTGGAGCTCCTCCTCTGCACCACCACTCACAGTGTACAACCCATGCCCTTCCACCTTAAAATCGCCTTTCTGGCCACTGACAGTTTCCAGACTGTCCTGGTAGTCACTGCAGGTCTTAGCCAGTTAGTCATCTTGCAGTGTATCACACAGATCCTTGTGGCCCTTTTCACACACACCACTGACTCTATTGCATTCCCCAAAACCTAGCAGATAGAACAATGACTTAATTCTATGAAGTATCCTGTTTCCTCTCCACTCTTGGTGTCATTCACTATACCCATGTAGCCCTCATGCCTCAAAAAGGGAAAGAGCCCACCTATTGCAACAGAAAGGCCTTCCACTCTCTCAATATGGAAGTAGAATGCAACTCACAGGAAGAGATTATTGTTGCCTTCCCATGCTTCCCTGGATCCTGCCATGACTGTTTTGAGTGGCTGGCTGTTAGGTAAGAATTGCACATACTAACATACATATAAATGCCACCACAACCTCAGATGTTGTGCTGGGCAGACTTATACGGTCAGTGCCAGAGCCGGTGGTGGGAGGCGAGGCTGGTGGTTGGGAGGCGGGGATAGTGCTGGGCAGACTTACACGGTCTGTGCCCTGAAAAGGACAGGTACAAATCAAGGTAAGGTATACAGAAAAAGTAGCACATATGAGTTTATCTTGTTGGGCAGACTGGATGGACCATGCAGGTCTTTTTCTGCCATCATCTACTATGTTACTATGTTACAACCTCAGATGTTTAAGTGCCAGAGCCTAGCTCACAATATCAATGTGAAGGCAACTTGGACAGTACCCCACAACCAGTTCATTGTCTACCTCATACCCCATTCATTCATTCATTCTTCCCATCTCACACAGATGATTGGAGCTTTCCACAAAGGAGGTGGCTAATTACCTCCTTCATCAGACCCTGTGATGAATCCAATGAACCCTACAACAGGACACACTGAAAAACCAGATCCATCATTGCATTGACCTTTGGACTGCTCAAGACATGATTCAGGTGCATAGATGGATCTGGAGGGAATTTGCTCTACAAACCTGATAAGGTCTCCCAGCTAATCATGGCCTGCTATATCCTACACAACCTTGCACTAAAGTACACTCTCTGACTAGAGGGACTAGTGTCACAGGGTAAGGAAACAAAGGTGCAGCTGTCATGAGATAGGAGGTAGTGTCCTATTGTGGATTAAAAACTGGTTAAAGAATAGAAAACAGACAGAAGGGTTAAATGGTCAGTATTCTCAATGGACAAAGATAGATAGTAGGGTTCTGCATATTTATAAATGATCTAGATATGGGAATAACTACTGAGGTAATTAAATTTGCCAATAACACAAAGTTATTCAAAGTTGTTAAATCTCAAGAGGATTGTGGAAAAATTGCAATACGACTTTACGAGACTGGGAGACTGGGCATCCAAATGGCAGATGACATTTAATGTGAGCAAGTGCACATTGATGCATGTGGGAAAGAGGAACCTGAACTATAGTTATGTGATGCATGGTTCCGCATTAGGAGTCACCGGCCAGGAAAGGGATCTAGGAGTCATCATTGACAATACTTTGAAACCCTCTGCTCAGTGTGCTGCAACGGCAAAGAAAGCAAATAGAATGTTAGGTATTATTAGGAAAGGAATGGAAAATAAAAATGAGGATGTTATAATGCCTTTGTATCGCTCCATAGTGAGACTGCACCTTGAATACTGTGTGTAATTCTGGTCACTACATCTCAAAAAAGATATAGTGGAATTAGAAAAGGTTCAGAGAAGGGCGACGAAAATGACAAAACGGATGGGACGAATTCTCTATGAGGAAAGGCTAAAATGGCTAGGCCTCTTCAGCTTATACAGAGGTATATAAAATAATGAGTGGAGTGGAAATAGTAGGACTAGGGGGCATGCAATGAATCTACAAAGTAGTAAATTTAAAACGAATCAGAGAAAACATTTCTGCACTCAACGTGTAATTAAACTCTGGAATTTACCACATTATCTCTGCCAAAGGATGTGGTAAAACCAGATACATGGTTTCCCCCTGAAGATGCAACACAGGTATCTTCACACAGCCAAGGGACCTCACAACCACTACATACTACTGTGTATGGGCCGGGCATGAACAAGTTTCCCTATTTGAACCCATTTAACATGTGTCCTCACCCCTCCTTTATGACCCATCAGGATTTATATATATGTCATTGCAGTATCTCTTGCTCATTTTCTATGTGGTTCCAGGAGGCAAAGGTACATCTATTTTAGATGACACATACACATGCATGTCCCATTTTCAGCATGTTTTCCCTCCAATGTCAAGATTCATATATTCATGAACTACCTAAAATGGTGCTACCCACTGGAATTATTAACTTCTACCATGATGACCAGACATAAATAACTAAGGTTCTCTTTTGCTAAACCTTAGTGTGCGCTAATGGACACATGTAACAAGTGCCATGTTGTCCATATAAATTAGGATTCACAGCATTTAGCACATGCAAAGCTTTAGTAAAAGGGCCCTAACCATGGTGCCAAAATATAAATCACTAAACATGAATTCTTAAATAACGAGCATTTATGTTGGTGGTTCCACCTTTATGGATTGCTGTATCTCAGGAAGCAAGGGTGCTGTCTGATAGCAGACTCTTTCATAAACAGTTGCAATCATGGCTGGTGAAGGATGAGGAGGGTTGGGTGATGTGAGTTACCTGATTGTAATTGTTTGTTTTTATGATATTTTATTTGAGCGGTCTGTTGTAGTTTATGGTATTGTTGAGTGATTAGTTTTCAAAATTCATTACAGGCTCTTTAGGAGAGTAGCGTCTGCTAAGTACAATAAATGGAATGAAATGGTATATTATCCTCTAACTTTTCTGTGTGCTTTTGAAAATTATTTACCTAATTCGATCAAAACTCCAGTCTCTTGATAACATTGTTGTGTGTGGAGGAAGAAAGCGCTCTAAAACTCACCCGTGTTATCATTGAAGTTGAAAACACAATGGTATTATTTATTTCTTGATAAATATAAAGTGATACCGATGAGATGAGCTCAAATATTCAGTGTCCAACAGATACATTTGCCATTGACTCTGAAATCATCACCACTCACCTGAATCCATGGAAGAGTTTGTGAATAAATTAATCAACCTCCTATCTTCGGTGTGCAGTAAAACAGCTCTGCCGCTTCTCATTGTGACCTATATATATATCCATATCTAGGTTCCTCTGTATATCTAATTCTATCCTCTACTTCTCTTCAGCAGAGGGTTCTCAACTCAGTCCTCTGAACACACCTGGTCAATCAGGTTTCCAGGATACCTGCAATGAATACACATGAGATAAATTTGCATGTGCTGCCTCCTTTGCATATAAATCTATGTCATGTATATTCATTGTGAGTATCCTGAAAGCTGTCTGACTGGGTGTGTCCTGAGGACTTGACTAAGAACCCCCTGCTTTTCAGGATCAAAATAGATTTCAAAGTCACATATCTTTGAACTTGCTCAATCCATTTTGAGTTGCCATTAGCTTCAAAACAACATGATAATATGGATGTGTTTCAGAGCACTTTTTTCTGTGATTTTTTGCTTTTGTATTAAGTATAGAGATTTAAGATGTGATAGATTTTGGTAAAATATTATTCTTAAGCACACAGAACAGCTAGGGGATAAAATTGCTCTTAGAATTCATGTTGAGTAATTTGGGGTTCAATTCCCATTGCAACTCCTTGTGACCCTAGGCAAGTCACTTAACCCTCCATTGCCCCAGGTACAAAACTTAGATTATGAGCCCACTAGGGACAGAAAAAGTACCTGTATATAATATATGTAAACTGCTTTTGTTCTACCCACAAAAAGGCAGTATATCAAATCCAAGACCCTTTATTGTGACAATTTTGAAACAAATTATCGTAGTGGTACTTGAAAAAACATTTTCCCAGAAACTGTCATTTTGCAGATCTATATGTGATCCATTGCTTTTTAAAGGCTAGCACGAGAACTCAGTAGTGATATCTACATGAAAAGCATAGCACATATTTTCCCTTTCTCAACCCAATGCCACCCCCTTTCTTCACAGTGACCGTGCATATGCATTGTGAAATAGTACTCATCCTGCTTCCCATTCTGGGATGGAGGAGGCAATTTTCAAAGCATGTCTTATGTGGGTAAATTTGTGCTCACTGCCATATTTAAAAAAAAAAAAAAACTGTCGAAATTAGCCTGAAGGCAAAGGTGAGATAAGTCCTAGCTGGCTAAAACAATTCATATATGTCAGCTTGAACTACACATTCTAACTAGACAACTTCATACATTCTGATCATATAAAAAAGCATAAAAATGACCTTGATTTTTGGATTAATTGAAAGACCTGTAATCTTGATGACAACTGATCTCTAAACAACAAGTCCTTGTTTTATACAGAATTACATGGAAAAACACAGAGCCGTTTAAGCCTGTTATATTTACTTTTTGAAACCTTAAATCCTCTGGTCTTAAATTTTATCTTTACTTGTGGTAGTGGGGAGGAAGGAAGGTGTCCTACACCTGACTATGGTGCCAAGTCTCATTCATGAAGTGTGTCACACTCATTTGAAGGCTCTCTCACTCTCTGACTCCATGAGACACTTCTCTCATTCATGCACCACAGCCAGTCAGGTTTTCAGGATATCCACAATGATATCATGAATAGTCATTGTGGATATACTGAAAACCTGACTGTCTGGGGTGCCTCCAGGACCAGGTTTGGGAATCACTGTATTAGAGCCTCACTGCCAGTGTATTGATCTGGAACACTGCTTTCATGAGACAAGGCTGAAAGAAGAAAAGCCAAGTGGAATCACCTTCCTGCATACTGCCTTGCTCTACCCTATTCCTTTTCTCTAAAATTCATATACATGTTTTATATATATATTTGTTGCTATTTATTAACTATCTTTATGACGATACAGTTTTAAACTTAGCCCTAAAAGGTACCAGTGTCAGTGCAGTTTTGCAGGTAGGGTGTGATGTGGTCACACCACTTGTAGCCTTCTATCAGTCATGCTGCAGCATTCTGAGGGGCCCGCTTACTAATCCGTGTAGGCGTCTACGCACATCCAATGCACGCCAATATGGAACTACCACCCAGCTACAGTGTGGCCTGGCCGGTAATTCCATTTTTTACGCATGTCCGATACGCGTGCCGGAAAATCATTTTTATTTTCCAACGCGTGGCGCTAACCAGGCAGTAATCGGCAATGTACACACTGATGATTACTGCCTGGTTAATGCATGAGACCTTACCTCTGGGTGCTAGTCTCAGACCCAAAATGGATGTGTGCCAATTTATTTTTCCACTTGTCCATTTTTGGCAAAAAAGAGCCTTTTTTACAGGTGCGCTGAAAAATGGATCTGTGCACATCCAAAACATGCGCCTACATTAGCCTTAGTAAAAGGACCCCTGAATTACTTAGAACTGGTGCAAACTCTTTTTTGTTTGACCCAGTGTACAGGGTATTACAGTAGTCTAGCTGGGATGCTATTTTTTTTCTGTGCCAATTTTTTAGGCTCCATTTGTAGAATCTAGTCCTAAATGTACAAAAAAATATTACACAAAGATCACAAATAAAGATGAAAGGGAAAGGTAGACAAACATAAGCCTTGTGAAACCTCTGTATACACTTTGGCTCAATAGGCACAGTTAATACCTGTCCTCGCTTGATTTTAGTGATTCATCAACAGGAATGAAACAGTCCTGTACCACATTGCCAACTCAAAAGTCTTGTAGCATCTTCAGTGAAAATATCATGATCTACACTATCAAACACTAGCACACCTTTGTAAAAGGACCCCTGTATCAGGGAAGTTTCTGGTTTCAATTCTTTTTGTAGACATGTCAAATTATGTTTTTTCAACTTGCCTGCCAAAATTCTCAGCTGAAATATCTGCCCTATGCTCTGTTTTGTGTTTGTATAACTATTGTTGTTTATAGATTGGCAGTATATAAATATTTTTAAATAAATAAGTAAAGGAAATCCAGAGTGGAGTTGAATGGGTAAACATGAATCCATTTTCTACTCTTTCAAAAAATAGAGGACATGCCAAGAAATTACATAATAGTAGATTTAAAACATGGGAGAAAATATTTTTTCTTTGAATGCTTAGTTAAGCTCTGGAAGTTGTTGCTAGGGGACCTTTTCAAAGGTTTGGGCAAATTCCTGGAGGAAAAGTCTATAAACTGTTATTAAGGTAGATCTAGAGAAAGCCACTGCTCTTAATTAAGATAAATTTTCAGCTCAAAACTTAGCCTCCTAAATTCACCTGAAAATAGAGCTTAAATTTAGGAGCTCAGCTTTTCTTGAATATCAGGCCCGAGATTTATTGGTCGGACATGAATGAAAAGACCATGAAATTCATTCAGAACAAGTAGTGACTCAGTTCTCAGTACTAGTAACAATTATACGACTTCAGTATGTTCCAGGTTCTTAAATCTTCCCCACTACATTAACCATCATTTTAAAGCAACTTCCTGCAGTTATATTTAATCAAAAGCAATTTATATGAACTGTTGCTCAAAGAAATGTAATTGCACAATGCAGGCAAATCATCATCAGCCACCAAGCTGTAGCTATGCTGAACTCAGGACAAGATGCACTAAAAACTTGTTAAAGCCCTTTCCTTACCGATTCCCTTAGTGAATCGGTAAGGAATGGGCATGCATCAAGGAACAGGAATGCAAATGAGCTGCTCATTGTAGCTCACTTGCATGCTCTATTCCGTCATTAAACAGTCGGATAGTCGGCCGGTCGAGCATGCGCAGAGCAGCCAAGCGTTATGATGGCTGCTCTGCATATGTCAAATACGCCTCCCTGTGCCACCCAAAGACGACATGCTGCTCACCCCCTCCGATGCGGCTCGATCCAGGACAGTGCAGTTGAGGACGCCCATCCGAAAACAAAACGTCCATTTTGGCCCCCTAATAATAAAACATCTTTTTTTTGCAGTGCTTCAATCAGCTGAGAGACCTGGAAGTCTCTGAGCCAATCACAGCGTGTTTAGCTTGGCTGAACGCGTTGTGATTGGCTCAGGGACTTCCAGGTCTCAGCTGAGTGAAGCACTGCCAAAAAAGATGTTTTTATTATTAAGGGGGCCAAAATGGATGTTTTGTTTTTGGATGGGAACCCATTTTGGCCTCCTTCCCCCTTTACAATAATAAAACCATCTTTTTTGGCAGTGCTTCACTCAGCTGAGAGACCAGGAAGTCTCTGAGCCAATCACAGCGCGTTTAGCTGGTGGTAAACCATTACTCACTTGTTAAGTACCCATATTTTATCATTCCCACCTTTGTTTTTCCCTTATCTCTTATTTGTCCTGTTTGTCTGTCCTAATTAAATTGTAAGCTCTGTCGAGCAGGGACTGTCTCTTCATGTTCAAGTGTACAGAGCTGTGTACGTCTTGTAGCGCTATAGAAATGATAAGTAGTAGTAGTAGTGGATTCTATATAGCGTGCCTAGAGATCTGCGCTGAAATCCAGGCATATTTTATAACAACATGTATATCTTAATTGGCTTAACAAGCAAATCAGCACTGATAATAGCATTTAACAAGCAATAATTAGCAATAATTAGAGTTACATGCACAACTTGCTAAGTGTATTATATAATGAACTGCGCCTAAATTCTATTGCATGTGTTGGAAAGAAGCATGGCTATGGGCAGGGAACTGGGTGTTCCATTTGCGTTCCCAAATTTATGCACGTAGTTATAGAATATGGCCCAGTGCATGTAAATTTATGCACAGGGATTTACGCCATATTTCTGTTGGTATAAATGGAGGCACATAGTTTTAGGCACTGGAATATCAACTAAGCGTATTCTGTATATCACACCTAAATCTAGGTGCCGCTTACAGAATACACTTAGGCAGAAATGTTTACCGTGCGGATATTTTAGACCCCTTATATAAAATCTGGCCCTAAGCCACTCCATGAAAAGTATTTGCTTGCCTCTAGTTTCCATACTCATTCACAAACTATTACTGCTGCCACACCCACAACCGTGAAAGAAGATCATTGGGGTGGGAGAGGCAGAGAAACTGAATGTTGGGTTATTATTAGGAAAGGTATAGAAAACAGGTGTGAGGATGTTATAATGCCGTTGTATCGTTCCATGGTGCGACCGCACCTTGAGTATTGTGTCCAATTCTGATCGCCGCATCTCAAAAAAGATATAGTGGAATTGGAAAAGGTGCAGCGAAGGGCGACTAAAATGATAGCGGGGATGGGACAACTTCCCTATGAAGAAAGACTAAGGAGGCTAGGGCTTTTCAGCTTGGAGAAGAGACGGCTGAGGGGAGACATGATAGAGGTATATAAAATAATGAGTGGAGTGGAACAGGTGGATGTGAAGCATCTGTTCACGCTTTCCAAAAATACTAGGACTGGGGGCATGCGATGAAACTACAGTGTAGTAAATTTAAAACCAATAGGAGAAAAGTTTTCTTCACCCAAGCGTAATTAAACTCTGGAATTCGTTGCCGGAGAACGAGGTGAAGGCAGTTAGCTTGGCAGAGTTTTAAAAGGGTTTAGACGGTTTCCTAAAGGACAACTCCATAGACCGCTACTAAATGGACTTGGGAAAAATCCACAATTTCGGGAATAACATGTATAGAATGTTTGTACGTTTGGGAATCTGCCTGGTGCCCTTGACCTGGATTGGCCGCTGGGCTTGATGGGCCTTTGGTCATTTCCCAGTATGGCATTACTTATGTACTTATGTGACTGTGGAGGAAGAGAGAGGAAAAAAGTAATCGGGGACCCACAAATGTATATTTGCCTAGGGCACAATATAGAGTTATTCTGGTCTGCTATATCAGTACTTTGCTAAGGGGTTTTCAGCAGCTCCACCCTGAGCACTGAAGCTTGAATGATGCACTGAAGGAGGTACAGAGAGAGCCAAAGATCTTATTCTCTCGTCACATAACCTTCAAGAATTTCCAAGCAGAGGTCATGGAAACAATGCAGAGAATGGAATGACTCAGCAGAGTAAACTTCCTCCTGACAGTTTGTTTTATACTAAAATACACAGGTTTTGTTTAGTACTGGTACCAGCACAGTTACATTGGGGATTTTATGTTGTTGTTGTTGTTGTTTTATTACGTAGTTTAATATGCTGAGCTATAAAAACTGCATTCTTTGAAACCTCTGGGGCTATCTCCTGTGGCTTGATTTACTATAATTCTTTTTCCCTATTACTACTACTACTACCATAATTAATAAAGCGTTCATAGATATACACAGTGCCGTACAGAAAACTGGTATGAGACAGTCCCTGTCCAACAGAGCTTACAATTTATTCAAGACAGACAAACAGGATAATTAAGGGATTAGGGATTTAGGTATTGTGAGAACAATTCAAACAGACATTTATTTATTTTGTTTATTTATTGCATTTGTATCCCACATTTGCCCACCTATTTGCGGGCTCAGTGTGGCTTACAATACATTGTGAATGATGGAAATACAATGTGTTACGGTACAATTATGGGTTACATTATGAGGAGTTATGGGAAGACAAAGTCAAGTCAAAACAACATTTACAGCGTATAAACAGTGGAATGTTACAATGGGGAAAGGATAGGGCGATAGAACAATAGCACGACAACCTTAGGGTATAGCAATTTTATAAGTGGGTGGAGTATTAATTGTGGTGAAGATACGAGTAGGAGATAAGTAGGAGTAGTACATAAGTACTGAACAGATGAACAGGGGTTAACAGTTAAAAGCAACCTCAAAATGGTGGGCTTTTAGCCTAGATATGAATATGGCCAGAGATGTGTCCATGTGAGAAAAAAAAATGTTAAACTCCTAGTATTCTTTTCATCACATCCACTGTGCTTCACCCATTAAATTTAAACTCTCAGAGACAAGACCATCAATCATAATGAAATGTTTTTGTGCAAGATAACAGCATTGAATATCCACATGAATTAAAAACAGCTTTAATTCCAATTTCAATTTAATTATTCAAGTTACAGATATTAGGGCCTCATCAAGTAGATCCTGAATCCCTGACATGGATTAAAAACCGAACAGTGATAAAGCCTATCAGAAATGTTCCACTTGCAATGTGCCCAACAGTGAAATATATGACTTTTTGATTTAAAGTTATTTTATGTTGCCTATATATATTTAACCCTACATTCTTAAACACAATTTAGTAGAGTTGACTTTTAATTTTGCTATGCTGAAGTACATTAGAAATGTTACATTTAGAAAGTAAATATCTGATTGCAGTGCACATGAAGCATCTTTATATAGTGCACCTAGGTTAGAAATGGAACATTCAAGTTTAGATGTTCACAATTTTCAGCTTATTTTACAAAAGATCTGTTGAATGCAGAACCTTTTGATATAGGCCAGTGGAGAAATAAGTGTGTATTTTCCTAAAAGTGCAGTTCAAACAAGCACTTTTAGAAATATATTTGTACAAAAAGACTAGCATCACTCACCACCTTATCCTTATAAGGACCACTGCTCATATGCATAGGTGGTGGATTTTGTTACCTACATGTGTAAGTAGTACCAGTGGCGTAGCTACGGGTGGGCGTGGGTGTGCACAGGCCCACCCATTCTTGCCTCAAACCCATCCAGTCTAGTGGCCCCCAGAGCACCCCATTGGTGGTGCCTCACAATTCTCTCTCTCTCACCCTCAGGGCAGCTGCCAGTTTCTCTCTAAATTACCCACCCCTGCCCCATGTACTTTTCAGCTATTGCCGGCAGTGCTTCCTGTAATCAACCTGTGCCAGCCTTGCAGGCTTCCCTCTACCGCGTTCCCACCCTATTTCTTTACTGGCAGGGACGCGGTAGAGGGAAGCCTGCAGGGCTGGCACAGGCTGCTTACTAGAATCATTTGCCGGCGACAGCTTGAAGGTAGACCGGGGAGGGAGAGAGGAGCAAATGCCAGCGGGGGGAGGGGGAAGGACAGAGAGGAATAGATGCCGGGGGGGGGGGGGGGAAGGAACTGATGCCAGCCGGTGGGGGGGGGGGGGGGGAAAGAGAAGAATAGATGCTAGGCGGGGGGGCGGGGGGAAGAGGAGCAGATGCTGAGCAAGGGGGAGGAGAAGCATTACTATAGTAGGGGCAGAGGGAAAGTTTAACAAAAAACTGTATGTATGGACAGGGGTGGGGATTGGAAGGCCCACTCAAAATAAAAGGTCTGACTATGCTCCTGGTAAGTACCAGCACTTAAACATATATGTGTCATATGCAAACTTCCACATGTAAGATGCAACCAATTAAAAAGCCAAGCTCCTAATGGCAATTTTTTTAATACTACAGAATGGGATTTGATATACTGCCTTTCTGTGGATACAATCAAAGTGGTTTACATATTATATACAGGTACTTATTTTGTACCTGAGGCAATGAAAGTTTAAGGGGCCCTTTTATGAAAGGGCGGTAAGCCCAACGCAGGCTTACCACTTGCTAAAAGGGAAGTACCGCCGGACTACAGCAACATCCTGGCAGTAGTTCCTTCCCCCATCGCACACCATTTCCAGCATTGCAAAAAATATTGCAATTTTTGTAGCGCTGGTGTGTATCTGGTAGTAATTTGGCAGTGACACGTGCTGCCCGGTTACTGCCAGGTTAATGCGGGAGCCTTTACCGCCATCTCAATGGGTGGTGGTAAGTGCTCCCACCCGAAATGGCCACACGGCAAGTGCTTCATTTGCTGCACAGCCATGTCTTTAAAAAAAAAACAAAAACAAAGACCTACCTTTTACCTGCTGCAGTAAAAGGGGGCCTTGGCGCACATCAAAAACATGCACTGATGCTAGCACAGGTCGCCTTTTGCCGCAGCTTTGTAAAAGGACCCCTGACTGAGTTTCCCCAGAGTCACAAGGAGCTGTGATGGGAATTGAACCCACATCCTATGGTTCTCAGGCCACTGTGCAAACCATTAGGCTACTCCTCCACTCTGAGGTCTAAACCCAATTGCTCCTCTCAATTGCTCTTTTAAACCCCTGGCCAAATCACGCAGTTTGCTGACACTTACTGTATGAATGCCATGTACGAGGTGTCAAAGCCAGGGATGTATGTGCATTTTTTAGGATCACCCAGAATATGCCCCTTTAGAGTTTATGAGTCCTCTGTTCTCTACACATGTAAATAGCAGCACTATCAAATCAGCCTTTACACATGTATGGCATTTACATGTGTAAATGCCACACAAAATAAATAAAATGTCCGCCTTTATTACTGTACATTTCATTATCTGTAAGTTGTGATAACTTGTATTAGACCAACATAATAACATAGTAGATGGCGGCAGATAAAGACCTGAATGATCCATCCAATCTGCCCAACAAGAAAAACTCATTACATGTGGTATGTAATACTTCATATGTATACCTGGTCTTGATTTATCCTTGCCATTTTCAGGGCATAGACTGTAGAAGTCTGCCCAGCACTGTCCTTGTTCTAAAATTTCTGAAGTTAACCTCAAAACCCTTAACAGATCCACTCCATCCCATCCAAATCTATTCAACCACGATCAGGGCATAGACCTTAGAACTCTACCTAGCACTTGCCTTGTTCTCCAACTTCTGAAGCTGAATCTGTCTAACCGCAATCAGAACACAGAACATAGAAGTCTGCCCAGAACTGGCTTTGCTTCCCAATACCAGTTTTGCTTCCTGATCTGCTCTAAGCTTCTTTGGATCATTCTAATCAGGATTCCTTTATGTTTATCCCACGCTTTTTAAAAAGCCATTACCGTTTTCATCTCCACCACCTCCTGTAGGAGGACATTTGAGGTATCTACCACCCTCTTCATGAAAAAAATACTTTCTGACATTATTTCTGAGTGTGCCCTCTTTAAACCTTATTTCATGTCCTTTTGTTCTAACACCTTCCTGTATCTGGAGAAGGTTTGTTTGCAGATTAATACCTTTCAAATATTTGAACATCTGTATCATATCATCCCTGTTCCTCCTTTCCTCCAGGGTATACATGTTCAGGTCAGTAAGTCTCTCCTCGTACGTCCTGCAACACAAATTCCATACCATTTTCATCACTTTTCTCGGAACCGCTTCAAGTCTTTTTACATCCTTAGTAGGATGCGGCTTCCAAAACTGAACATTATACTCTAAATGGGACCTCACCAACGATTTGTAGAGGGGCATCAACACTTTTCTTCTTCCAAAGCAAGAATTTTCCAAAGATGCCACTTTCAAGATTACATAACGTTTACAATGTGGTGCCAACCCACATTGTCATTCCAGAGTGAATCCCTGACACAAATATGCACAGTATATACACACATCTTCATCAGGCTATCCTGTTGTCCATGCTGTTCCTTTTACCCTTCTCACAGCCATGGGCTCCCATGCCACAGGAGGCCCCATGACTACCTCAAATTGAAGGAGGTTTGAGAGGCATATTTTCAAAGCAATTAGTCTTACAAAGTTCCATAGGTTTCTATGTAACTTTGTAAGTCTAAGTGCTTTGAAAATGAGCCCCATAGTCTGCAGATAAGACTTGGGACCACTCCCCATTTTCCACCCTGGGCCCCTGCATGGGTAACACTGGTCCTGTTTCCAGTTCCTTTTCCCATCCCTCACAATACTTGCCTACATTCCCCACTTCTTTCATCTCTGGTTCCTCTCTTTAAACTCTTCCCCTTCCACCACCAACTCTGTTTTGCTACTACTTTCCCCCATCCACCATCTCTAGCTCTACTCCCCAAGTGCCTCTTCTTGCCAATGGAAGATGAAGGTTCTGTCACTGATACAGCATTTCCTGCTGGGGAGGTAATGAGAACTCAACCAGCTAAAGGCTATCCTTGTCCAATGTGAGATGACGTCGGATGTCACCTTATAAATTAGAGTGGGAAGTGGGTGAACACTTCCGGAGTGGATAATGGGCTGCAGTGAAGTGAGGAACGCAGAGGGAACTGTACATGTTTGAGATTCGTGAGGGTTATTGATGATTCTAACTCTACTGCTGTTTTTTGTATAGAGTCACCAGTACCACGGACCCTGAGGCAGTAATTGAAAGAAGCACCGAAACCTTGGCCATTGTCAGCCATGGCAAGGAGAGACTGAGCAACAGCAGATTGAACACAACAGCAAGATAAGTGCTGGTTTAATATTTAACAATAAGACAGTAATCTGTAAAGAAAGAGACTGTATAGAGAGGAGGTTTTTTGCCAATGATGACAGCTATGTTAAGGAGTCTGTTGAGGCTTTTTCCTCCGTCTCAGAGAAAATCACGTAGACATGAATATGTAGAGTTCCGGATTAGGAATAGGATTTTAGTAAGATAGTACTAAAGTAGGTTGATCCTTGTAAACGCTCAAGTGTAGTGAGTAGGGCTCCTCAGCTAGCACAATGAAATAATGTGTCAGAAAAGGATTCAGCAAATGCTTGCAAGGTGTGTTGCCAATTCACCATGGAAATTCTCAGCAGAGTGTAACCAAAACCTCTGAACTGTAGAACTCATTGTAAGGAACAAATCATTTAGACATCGGAATCTGCAGCTGTGCAGTCCACAAATATTTGTTTCTTTTTGATCCCAGAGAGAAGCCTGAACTTTATCATAGCTATCAGCCAGATCTCTTTTAATCCCAAGGAAATTCAAATGTTTTCATTGCAAACCATCTTTCGGCTAGGCTGGAGGCTTGTATTTCTTTATTAAAAGACTGAGGGGCTGTTTTACAGAACAGCGGTAAGCCCAAAGCGGACTTAGCGCTCGCTCTTCCGGGACTACCGCCGGCCCAAAGCGACTGCCAGAAGTAGTCCCGCCCCGAGCACGCACTGTTTCCTGAGGGAAAAAGAAACCCCCCAGAAATGGCTTGCACGGTGGTAATTGGGCATCGCCGCGCATTGCTCGGTTACTGCTGGGTTAGCACAGGAACCCTTATCGCCACCTCGATGCAGGGCTGCCGAGAGACTGAGCCGGGCCCGGGGCAAGGCCGCACCCCCCCAGGATCACCACGCCCCCTCCAGTATCACCGCACCCCCCAGGATCGCCGCCGCCAAGCCCCCCCCCAAGGATCGCCCCCACACCCTTCAATCACTACTTCTGTCGCCTCCCTCTCCTGTTCCCAGGCCGCCGGCACCGCAGTTCCCAATCTCCACCTACCTACCCTCTGCTCCCTTCTGCCTACCGTCCGAGCCCCTTCATTTAAATAAAAAAAAAATCTCTGGGGGGAGCGTGCAAAGATGGCGACCTGAGCGTTTGTGTTGATCGATTGTGTCGGATCTGCTGGTGATTCCTTACCTTTTTCGTGTTCTAAAATGCCCCATACAAAAAGAAAGGGGTTAGTGAAAGGCCAAACGTCAGTGGCCCGAACTTCCTCCCCATCTCAGCAGTCGATAGAACGATTCACCATGCTCATTCCAACTACTAAGGTGTGCGATTCTGAGCTGAGGATCGAAGGAGGAGCTTCGGTCCTCTCGGACCTTGAAACATCATTATCGCCGCCAGATAATCGACCTCCGTGTCCAGCGTTTCTAGAACAGAGTCAGGAGGTTCAGACCCGTACAGAAGTCGTTCAGGGTCAAACCTCTCATGGCGTCGACTCTCTCCAGAACGCCGAGGGAACAACTTTGGAAGGAAACCCTCCCATGGAGATTACTCTTCAGGCGATTTGGCAGACATTACAAGGATTGAATCAGACTGTTTTGAAATCTGCTCGGGAAACCTCCCAGCTTGTGAGTAAAATTGATTCTTTAACTTGTTCCTTTGAAAAGACTAAGCAGGCGACAGCGTCTCAAATGGAACAAACTCAACAAGAAGTTAAAACCTTAAAAACAATAACTGAATCCTTGATTACAGACAAAACTACCATACATAGGAAGATAGAACAAATTGAGAATTTTAATAGACGACTGAATTTGAGACTGTTAAATTTTCCCTGGGTAAAAAATGTGAGCTCTACGGAAATGTTTAAAAAGTATTTACAAGATATTTTGCTGTTTCCGGCTTCAGCTATACCCCCTTTAAATAAAACGTATTATTTGCCGATTCCTGTGCAAGCTGAACCTGGAGATAGTGAAGACAAATTGGAACACTTGAGGAGATTACCTTCAGATCACCAAGCTATACAAGAACCTTTGGATATTTTATTGATATTAGAAACATCGTTTTCTGAAATAGAGCAACGTAGAACTCTTTTAGTATCTTTTGTCTTTGAGCAGGACTTAAATTCGGTGTTAAAGCTATATTTTAGGAACTCTTTGAAAACTTTTTGTGGTCAAAGAATTTGGGTATATCCTGATGTCTGTAAAACAACTCAAGACCGGAGGAAAAAATTTCTGACTTTTCGAGAGGAGACCCGAGCTTTGGGGGCAACATATTTGCTTGCATATCCATGTAAATGTCTGATTAAATATATGGGTATAAAATATATATTTTATGACCCAGAACACCTTAAAGCTTTTTTAGAAATGAAAAAGCTAACCACTAAACCTAAAGAGTAATATGAATGTTATCACACTGATTATCATAGAATTAATGGGAATGTTAAGGTCAGGCCATATAGCTTCTCTTTCTTTTTTCTTTATGGATCTCCTATTGCCCTGATCACTCCCCCCTCCTGCATTTTTTGGTTGTGGTCTAAGGAATTGTATAATTTGATATATGAAAAATCTTTGTGTTAAGATTTCTTTAGTATTATGTATTCAAAGATATACAATGTGTTACAGAAGCATGTTAATCATGTAAAAATTTATGAAAATTAAAAAAAAAAAAATCTCTAAAGCAGCAGGCGCAGCACCTTCTGTGTAAAAACGGCAGATCGCCTCGGGCGGGTCTTCCCTCACTGTCCCGCCCTCGCGGAAATAGGAAGTTACATCAGAAGAGGGCGGGACATAGTGAGGGAAGGCCCGCCCGAGGCGATCTGCCACTTTCGCAGAGAAGGCGCTGCACTACTGCTTTAGAGATTTTTTTTAATGCAGGGGGTTGGACGACAGACAGAAGGGAGCTGAGGGTAGGCAGGTGGAGAAAGGACTGTCTCACCAGCAGCCTGGGAGCAGGAGAGGGCAAGAGACTCCAGTGCCGGGCCCTCCTTGGTGGCCCGGGGAATTTTGCCCCCCCCTGCTCCCCCCTGCCCCCCCTGCTCCCCCCTGCCTCAATGGGTGGCAGTAACGGCTCCCTGTCGCATGCCCATGTGGTAAGAGTTCTCTTACCACATGGCCATATGTGCCTAGGGTCTTTTTACTCACTGCGCACATGGGGAAAAACATTTTTTCCCTGGCACATGGGAAAAACGTCCCCTGCCGCTAGCGCAGGGCCCTTTCTCCTGCAGCTTGATAAAAGGACCCCTAATAAAAATAGAGTTTTCATGGCAAATTTAATGGTCCTTTTACTAAGCTGTGGTAAAAAGTGGTCTTAGCTTGCCCTTACACAGGTCTTTTCCGTGTGCTAAGGTCCTTTTTACCACTACCAGAAAAAGGCCTCTTCCATTTTTTGAATTAATGGCCATGCATTAATGTTCTCTAATGGTCTGACTCTAGCAAGTTTATGCTACAGGAGGAAAAAACCTCACAAAGCTCAAAAAGTCGCTAAAAGCAACAAGAGCAGGACTGCTTCATCATTGGCTTTAAAAAACGTCATGATAAACTCGACCTGTTTTGCTCAATGTTGTGGAAAAGTACTTAATTATATAACTGTGGAAATATATATTATTCAAATCTCCATTCCACAATAGTAATCTGAAGGGTTACTTAGCTCCAAGTCGATCTTCCTTGCTCTTTGCTCTCTTCTTGTTCAAACTGCTAATGATGACAATGATGTGTCCATAAGGAAATATTTTACAATAACCTCTGTTATGCATTATGTATTGTAAAAGGTCTCCTGATGAAGTAATTAAAAGAAACACAGCCTGTGTTGGGACCAAGAAAGTATGGGGCAGGAAGATATGTGAGATGTGGTGAATAATCAAGTGCCAACCAGTCCACAGTCTCTCTTCGTTTCACTTTGGACCAATGAGTTCTTTTCAGAAACCAATAAGGATTTAAAAGCAAGCTGAAGGAAGTATTTATCAAGGTGTGACATTTCCGATTGTGGAGATTGGAACGGAAAAGACATTGATGGTTATTAAAAGAAACATGGCCCGTGTTGAAATGGGTCATCGCCTTAGATATCTGGAATAACGTATGATGAACTACAGCTGATTTTGTTGAATGGTACTGGGGATGAACAATTTGGGAAATGTATAATAAGGAGAGATCACTGTGAGAGTGTGGGGCAGAGACTGTTTTATTGTTAGATAAGTGGTGTTTTCATAATAAAGTTGTAAAACTTTATTGCACACATTGATGTGGTTGTAGTATATTTAAAGATAGTGCATTAATCAAGTAATAGAGACAATATATATGTGTGATTAATTATTGTGAATTTTCCCAGGGGTTGTTAATAAATGTTTATTTATTGTGGACATCCTGAAAACCTGACTGAACTAGATATGTCCCAAGGACTGGGCTGAGAACCCCCATTCTAGACATTAGTGTGTATAAATATGAGCATCTAGTTTATAGAATTGCCCTTTGTACATCCTGTTTATTTAGCAGGTGTTACTTTGTTACAAGAAATATTCACAGTTCTTAATATCCATTAAAATGTTACCAAAAATGTTATAGTTCTAATATGATATTTAAGAACAGGGGGAATTGCTTGGAGCATGTGCTGTATTTTTAAGTTTTAAGATATATATAGTTTAATTAATTCTCCACCAATTACCTATATGGTAATAAGATTTACAATTGCAAGAATAAAGATGAATTGAATAATATATTTTTGTTTAAGAATATTAACCTGTACTGCAAGGCTTGAGAGCATGGCACTAAATTTTAAAAGCGACCATGTGCCATCAGAACATAAAAAGACCATATAATTAGCTTTAGAAAGATTTATTTACAATACAGGTTTCAGTATATAAAGTTGCAAACGAGAGGTAGTCTTTTAAAAGGATCTTGGTACAGGAGAATTTGTGCTTAAAATAAAACAAGGTATCAGGTTTAACTTACAAGTCCTTTTGTTACAAAGCATGCTGTGGTCCAGCCGAGTGAAGGGCCATGAGGCAGAGGCAGATCCTCACAGCAGTCAGTGATGGAAGAGAAGTGCAGCAGAAGAGAAGAGAGTCTGAGAGTCCTTTTGCAGTCCATGCTGTTTGCCTTTATAATGTCTCCAAGGTATTGTTGTTTGCAGCAAAGCATGGTGGGTGCATTGAATCCTGGGTATTACAAAGGATTGTGGTCTAGATGCACTGACTCCTGGGTAAATTGCAAAGGATCATAGTCTTACACTGAGTCTTGGGAAATGTAGTTTCAGAGGAGCATGGTCTGATAGTTGATGGGGGAGAGGGAGCAGATACATACCGTGTTTCCCCGAAAATAAGACACTGTCTTATATTAATTTTTGCCCCCAAAAATGCGCTAGGTCTTATTTTCAGGGGCTGTCTTATTTTTCGGGGAAACATCGGGGTTGGCCCACCCACCCTCTGTCACTCCCGGAACTAACCTTAAACGCCTCCTTTCACCTTCGCAGCAAGCAGCAACAGAGCAGGCCACTCCTTCCTTCCGTGTCCCGCCCTCACCTGACGTAACGTCCGTGAGGGCAGGGCACGGATGGAAGGAGAGTTCTGCCCTGCTGCTGCTTGCTGCGAAGGTGAAAGGAGGCGTTTAAGGTTAGTTCCGGGAGCGACGGAGGGTGGGTGGAGGGAGGGCACGGCGACCTCGGGTGGGGGGGGGGGCGACCCAGGGGCGGCCTTGTCCAGCTCTCGGCGGCCCTGCTTTCAAACAAAAATTTGCTAGGTCTTACTTTCGGGGGAGGCCTTATATCTACCAATTCAGGAAAACCTCTACTAGGTCTTATTTTCGGGGGGTGTCTTACTTTCGGGGAAACAGGGTATCTGATAAGATTTGTCTAAGGTAGCCAGCTGTATTTCTATAGATGATCAGTGTCTTTTGTTTTAGCCCCAGCCTGAATAGGTAGGTGGGCTTTCAGTCTAAGTCATAGGTGGAGTCTTTTGTTAGGTGCAGACTCTGTGTCTCCTGGTATCTTTGATCTCTTGTGGTGTTGCAGGCAGGCTCCTTTAGAAGGATCATTCAGGTGGGAGGAGAAGAGGAACTGGACATCTCTTTGAAGCAGTTTCTTATTTGTTTCTGAATAGCCTCTTGTTGAGGGTAGTGGATGTGTTAATGGCTTTAGGTAACCACCCAGCCAAGCTTTTGTTATCAGTAGTTACCAAAGGGGGGGATGAAAGCCAGACCAATTTATCTGATTCTGTCCCAATAAGTCTTTAAAGCTGTATTTTTATATTGGTATCTGATCCAGCAAAATCAATAATTCTGCTACATATTTCAATAATTCTGACAATTAAACTCATATCATTACAACTTGTTGCAATATGTCACATCAGTGTAGCATTCTTACAAGCACTAAGTTAACAAATCAACTCCTACATCTCCCCTTTCTGCAAATGACATCTTTCAACATGTTTATTTCCATTTATGTTATTTTCATCTTATTAATCTTATTAATCGATTCCCACTTCAGGCACAGGCAGCTCCTTGTGACTCTGGGCAAGTCACTTAACCCTCCATTGCCCCAGGTACAAATAAGTACCTGTAAGCCGCATTGAGCCTGCCATGAGTGGGAAAGCGCAGGGTACAAATGTAGCAAAAAAATAAAAATAAAGTCCACCTGCCTAGGCTTTGTGCTATCTAGTCTCGCTGCATTCACAGATCTGATTTTCTGACCATGCAAAGTAGCAGAATCAAGAGCAGCAAATCTGAGTGATTTCTTGGGAAAACCAATATGGTGATCTCATTGGAAAACTGGTTTCTATTATTTTGTGATTTTTGTCACATATTTCATTGTCCTACAAAAAGGATTGTTGCTTATTTTAAAGAGTCATAATTTTCTAATTAAAATGTTTCCTTGAGCCCATACAACATGTGTGTCCTCTCCTCTTATTTTGCAATCGTTTTTCCTAATCTGTGATACTTTGAATAGCTTGAGTAGGTATAAAATATGTTGAACTCGTGCAAAAAAAAGTCTATCATTCTAGCTGAGTTTAATCTAAATAGCATTAGGATGGAGAAGCATTAGAGCTCATTGATCCCCCCCTCCCCCCAACCACATTTAATGGTAGTCAACTTGCTCATTCCTAATACAGAAGGCTAAATTATTTATTTATTTATTTATTTATTTATTTAATTTATTTATTTGTTGCATTCGTATCCCACATTCTCCCACCTATTTGCAGGCTCAATGTGGCTTACAATGCTCCATTATGGCTTTCGCCATTCCAGAGTGAGATTTCTAGTGGTAACAAATCTGTATTATCTCATGACTTTGCTGTTTCCTGCAATGTTTCAGGAGATATATGTGACCTGCTGAGAAAAGGTATCAAAAGTGGGGTTGGTGACTTATTTATACCACAAAGTAGAGGAAAATCAACTGCATAATCCTGCAAAATTTCAGCTTCAGGTATAGACTATTTACATCTTTAAAAAAATGAGAAGTGTTTATTAATTAAAAAAAAAAAAGTAAGTAAACCCAGAAGCAGGGTTGCAGGTGCCTAAAATATTCCAGCCCAACTAATGCCCAAATGTAGCCCCAAAATAGTGATGCGATGTGAGGTGAGGAGCGGAGGCTCCATCTGTCCTATGTGCTCTGCCTCTTCCTCCTCCGTCTCCTCAATCACATACCCCACTTTAGGTACCTGTGGTTTTAAGGCTGTAGAACATGAAAAACATCAAAGTTGTGAAAAATAATTGCAAAGTCTCATTCTACTGACCCTATAGTACACAAAACTTTCAAAAATGAAAGCTGACACTACAAACGTTTTATCTCTGTTATTTGTAATCCCTCTTTTGGAACCTTTTTGCTCAGCAGGTTACATAATTTCTGACAATTCTCAAAGCAATTTACATGGTTAAAAAGTATAACAGTCAAAACATTTTCCTCCCTGACTATGGCTAATAGAGTAACATTCTTTTCCAGCAAAAATGTACCAACTGGGGAAGAGCCAGTGCAAATAATGGTCCATACTGTCTACCACAGCAAGTTTCAAGGCAAAAGTACACTCATACCTTCACTTTGCAAATTGGTACAAAGTCAATCGGTAAAAAGCACGTGCAACATTTTCCTAGAGTGGAGAAGTAGCCTAGTGGTTAGTTCAGCAGACTTTGACCCCGGAGAACTGGGTTTAATTCCTACTGCAGCTCTTTGTGACTCTGGGCAAGTCACTTAACCGTCCATTGCCCCAGGTACAAATAAGTATCTGTATATACTATCCAGCTTATAATCGAACGAGAATAACGCCCAAGTTCCGACCTAAATCGGGAGATGGGCGTTCTTCTCACAAAAACAAATAAAGCGGCATAATCGAAAGCCGAACTTTGGACGCTTTCAACTGCACTCCGTCGCGGATGCGGACAAAGTTGACGGGGGAGTGTCGGAGGCGTGGTGAAGGCGGAACTGGGGCGTGGTTATCACCCGAACAGAGATGGGCGCCCTTCGCCGATAATGGATGCGTTTGTAGCTAGAATTTAGGGCACTTTTCCTGGACCCTGTTTTTTGACGAATAAGGCCCCAAAAAGTGCCCTAAATGACCAGATGACCCCCAGAGGGAGTCGGGGATGACCTCCCCTGACTCCCCCAGTGGTCACTAACCCCCTCCCACCACAACAAATGATGTTTCACAACTTTTTACTTTCACCCTCAAATGTCATACCCTCCTCCCAAGCAGCAGTATGCAGGTCCCTGGAACAGTTGTTAGGGGGTGCAGTGGACGTCAGGCAGGTGGACCCAGGCCCATCCCCCCCTACCTGTTACAATTGTGCTGCTTAATGCTACTAGTCGTCCAACCCCCCCAAACCCCCTGTACCCACATGTAGGTGCCCCCCTTCACCGCTTAGGGCTATAGTACTGGTGTAGACTTGTGGGCAGTGGGTTTTGAGGGGGATTTGGGGGGCTCAACACCCAAGGGAAGGGTGCTATGCACCTGGGAGCTCTTTTACCTTTTTTTTTGTTTTTGTAAAAGTGCCCCCTAGGGTGCCCGGTTGGTGTCCTGGCATGTGAGGGGGACCAGTGCACTATGAATCCTGGCCCCTCCCACGAACAAATGCCTTGCATTTATTCGTTTTTGAGCTGGGCGATTTCATTTTCCATTATCGGTGAAAAGCAAAAACGCCCAGCTCACACCTTGGCGAATAAAGCATGGGCGTCTATTTTTTTTTAAAAATACGGTTCACTCCGCCCCTTCACGGACCCGTTCTCGGAGATTAACGCCCATGGAGATAGGCGTTTCTGGTCGATTATGCCCCTCCATGTAAACCTCTTTGAATGTAGATGCAAAAACCACAGAAAGGTAGTATATCAAGTCCCACTCCCTTTCTCTAATGAAGACAGCTAGAAAACTGTCTCATTTACAATCTATGAAAAGCTATTGCATCATTTTCATTTAGGGGACCTTTTACTAAAGTGTAGTCAATACACATTGTACACGTGAACATAAGAGTCACCACACTGGCCTGACACTTAAGAACTGATTTTAGAAGGCTTATTTGCAATTTCCATGTAGAAAATATGGCATTTCCACACAGAAAATGCATCCACATAGGAATCGCAATTTTAAAAGAGAGTGATTTACATGATAGCATGGTGGGCACTTTCATTGATCTTGGAAATGGTCTGGGTAAGATGTTACACTGAGTTCTTCAGGTACCACTACTCTGATACAGCTCTAAGGAGCCATTTTACTAAGCCGCGTAGGCACCTACGCGTGTACAATGCGCTTCAATCTGGAACTACTGCCCAGTTACCGCATGTCCCGGGTGGTAATTCCAATTTTTAGGCATGTCCACTACGCACGTCTGAAAATATTTTTTTTATTTTCGAACGCGTAGCGCTAACCAGGCAGTAATCGGCAGTGTACGCGTGTTGACGATTACCACCCAGTTAATGCGTGAGACCTTACCACTAAGTGAATGGGTGGTGGTAAAGTCTCAGACCCAAAATGGACGTGCATCAATTTTTATTTTACCGCACATCCATTTCAGCCCCCCCCCCCCCAAAAGGCCTTTTTTTACAGGTTCGCTGAAAAATGGATCTGCATGCATCCAAAACACATGCCTACACTAGCACAGGCCATTTTTCAGCGAGCCTTTGTAAAAGGACCCCTATGTGAAAAGTGATCATGTTGGGTGGTCCTGAGAGATACTCTCTACTTTAAAACTTAAAAAAAACATTCTGTCTAGAAGTAGTAAGACTGTCCTTAACCTTAGCATTTGTAGACTTCCCCTTCAAACCTCCTGTGTATTACAATCCCCATTCCCCCCAGCAGTGCTGCTCTCAGACTCTCTGTGTCTGCTTTCTCTGTTGCTTGGCTTCGTGCATGTGCATGGTGGCTGCTATAGTGCAGGTGGAGATTTCATAAGGAGTCAAGTGTGATGAGTGATTTGAACATATGGTTCACATATGCTGTTCTGCATGAGACACACAGGGCACAGAGGATTCTTAGAGGAGCATCCCATTTAGAAGATTTATACACTTAGGACACATTTCCATGACCTCACAGATGACAAATGCTGCTACAGTCCAGCTCATTTTCAAAAGTGATCGCCGCCCATCTTTCGACACAAATCGGGAGATGGGCGGCAATCACCCAAATCAGCATAACTGCATTCAATCACGGGGCCGAAGAAAGTTGAAAGGAGGCATGTCGGCATGGTAGCGAAGGCGGGATGTAGGCGGGACAGGGGCGTGCTTTGAGATGGCTTGCTTCACCTGATAATGGAAAAAAGAAAGCCGGCCGTCAGGAGAATTTGGTCCATTTTATTTGGACCCTTTTTTTTAGGTCCAAGTCCCAAAAAAGTGCCCCAACTGACCAGATGGCCACCGGAGGGAAGCGGGGATCACCTCCCCTTACTCCCCCAGTGGTCACCACCCCCTCCCACACACACACACAAAAAAAACCCCGACATTTTTTGCCAGCCTGTATGCCAGCCTCAAATGTCATACCCAGCTCCCTGACAGCAATATGCAGGTTCCTGGAGCAGTTTGTAGTGGGTGCAGTGCACTTGAGGCAGGTTGACCCAGGCCCATCCCCCCCTACCTGTTACACTTGTGCTGGTAAATGGGAGCCCCCCAAAACCCACTGTACCCATATGTAGGTGCCCCCCTTCACCCCTTAGAGGGTTTGGGGGGCTCAGCACACAAGGGAAGGGTGTTATGCACCTGGAAGCTAATTTTGTTTTTTATTAATTTTTTAAAGTACCCACTAGGGTGCCTGGTTGGTGTCCTGGCATGACAGGGGGGCCAGTGCACTAGAAATGCTGGCTCCTCCCATGCCCAAATGCCTTACATTTCGCCGGCTCCGGTTTCCATTATGGCTGAAAATCGGAGTCGGCCATCTCATCTAACCCCGAAGAAGGCCGCCCATCGATTTGGCCGGCACCGTTCGATTATGCCCCTCAGTGTCTCCTCCACTCCACCACACAGAGGGAACAGTTCATGTTGGTCCATCTTACGGATACTGTATCCTTGTTTTTTTTGCCATTGGCAGTTTATTTTATTTATTTTATTTTATTTATTTGCATTTGTATCCCACATTTTCCCCACCTATTTGCGGGCTCAGTGTGGCTTACAATACATTGTGAATGATGGAAGTGCAATTGGTTGCAGTACAATTCTGAGTTACATTGTGAAGAGTTATCGAAAACAAAGTAAATACAGGGTATCATTTGGGGATGGAACAGCGGAGTATGTGGGAGTACAGTTGGTTGCAGTGTGCTTATAGGTTACATTAGGAAGAATTGTAAAAGACAGAGTAAATTCGGGATATCATTCGGGAATTTCCAGTCTGCATTGGCTGCCAGCATAGGCCTCAACTGTTTTGCCATCTCGGAGTGCATCTCTACTGTAGAAATATGCTAGCCCTTGCTCTAAGTAAACTACAGGCCAATGGCTCAGGCTAAAGAGCTAGGCCTCTTAAAAAGCAAAATCATCTCTGATACAAAATATATTTTACTGCAGCACAAGCTGCAAGCTGGAATGAGTTCCCAGAGAGCTGGCAAGGGGGGGGGGGGGGGGGGGGGGGGCATTTGCTCTTGTAAACAAAGCCTGGGACTGGCACCTGTGAGAAGTCATGAGCAAATTGTTTTAGCTAATATAAGTTGATAGAGGGTTAGATGTACGTAGGATGAAAACACCCAAGGGGAGGGGGAGAGCTGAAGAGAGCGAGATTACCTGTGATGTCATCTCACAAGATGCGCTCTCAGCATATCTTGTTTATAGTTGGAGCTTGAGAATATGTGAAGTCATTTCTTATCAACTGATAAGGGCCAAGAACCCTGGTGAGAACGCTAGGGGCCATTGGAATCAATGGGGCCAAAACGGTATAAGAGAAGCAATCTGAGGGGTATTAGATCAGAAGAGAGAGAAGAGAGAAGGCTGGAGACAGACATGGCGTGAGATACTGTTCTACCATATGACTGCCCGATTTGCTTGTGCTACATTTGGGTAAGATACCAATGTCAATAAATGATATTTCTTTATCTACTAAATACTGGGTTCCTTTCTAATTACATAGGCTTATACTGCCTTGACTGGTGACTGTGCAGATACAAGGCTGGGGTAATTAGGTACCTAGAGGGGATAGACAATTCTGTCCAGAGTAGTAAAAGGGCCATGGCTCCGCAGCGTAACAGAGATGGCAGACCTAATTAACAAACACTACACCTCTAATTACATGCCCTTGCCTCAGAGTGTGCAGCAGAGGTAGCAAAATATGACCCAGGTCTTTCAAGTGATGTTAGAGTTGCAACCTGACTCTATGTTTTAAGGAACAGGCTAATCCAGTCTTGGGGCCCTGTTTACTAAGCCGCGTTATAGGCGCGCTAATGTTTTTAATGTGTGTTAGCCGTGTATGCGCGTTAACAGTGTACTCGCCTACAATATCCTTATAGGCGCCTACACAGTTAGTACGCATGCTTATTGTAGGCACGTTAAAAACACTAACGCACCTTAGTATCCAGGAGCCTTGGTTTTTTACCATATTGTATGTATGGACTTGTGGTTCTGATTGCCCCATTGAGTTTCCTAAAAAAAAAAATCAAAACTGCAAATACACATGAATTGGGGTGAATCCCAGACTGGATTATCCTGTTTCTTATGAGGGGAGGTGGCAAAGTTACCCGTAGCAGGACAGAGTAGGTGATGATAGGAGCATTACTGTACTGTGCTTTCTGTTTGTTTGGTACATGTTTCCTTAATGCATAGGAGTATCTTTGTGTTTAAGAAAATAATAGCAGGGTGAATTACCATTACCAGCTATACATAAAAGTTACAGCACATCAAACAACTGAGTACTAGAGTCAGGGCGCTTGTTTTGAAATGAAGTTGTTCAGAAATATTAGGTGGGTAGCAACTACAGGACAATTCCGTATATAGCAGACACTGAATACTGTGTAACTCTCCACATAGCAAATCTAGTACTATTAGTGAACAGCAGGCCAGTTATCAGAATGAGGTATCTTGCAGCCACAGCCCTCCATTATTAAGGAAACAGGCAGGACCTCTATAAAAGTACTGCAAACAAAGCCACTCCTTAATCACCAAAGCACAAATTGCCATGGCTGACAACATCCGTGCCTGCAATCCTTGCAGTGACCCAGCACAGTTAACGGTGAGTTACAGCATGAATTAGAGCCCAGTAACTGTTAGCAAACAGCCAGGGTAAGTATTACCACACTGACATGACAGTGACTGTTAATTCACACATGCTAACTTTCTAGCCTTGAAATGGGATGGGAAATGCATCCTCCATGGTCTGTGACTGCACTTACCTTGCAGTAATTTGTTTTCTGTGAGAAAATGCTGGGAATGCCCCCAATAGTTATGTCATTACTGTGCAGTGAATTGGGCATTTACGGCATGGTAAATGCAAAACAATACTGTACTCTAGTAAAAGCCAGTGTTCCTAAGAGCCCAAAACAATAGAACATTAAATCCTCTGACCTGAACCACAGAGAAAATCATGTGGCAAGCAAACACTGTTTCAAATTAAGAAAACTGGAAAGTTTGGAAATTCTTTTAAAAGTAATTTTTTTTCAAAAGAAGTCATTCTTTTTAGCCACATTGAGCCTGCAAATCGGTGGGAAAATGTGGGATACAAATGCTACAAATAAATAAAAAATTCAAAATGTCTAGAGTCAATACAGTAGGTTTGATAATTAATAGAAAACATTAAAGGTGTCTTTTATTAAGCAGCATTAAGCTGCTAGCATGGATTTTACTGCGCATTAAACATTAGCGTGGACCCCCACCAACCTCTAATGTACACCAAAAAAGGTAGTGTGCCAAAAATCCACACTAGGTGCCTAATGTTCTGAGTAGGCATGATGGGGTGGAGCAGAGACATGACCATCAGTGACAGTTAGCATGCAGGTCAGTACCACATGCTAGCAGTCACATCTGCCAATAGTGTGGCAGCACTTACCGCAACCTCAAGAGGAGGCGGTAAATAAAGCCACACTACTGGCAGTCCAGAAGTTTGGCCACCACCCTTTTCACAAAATCTCCAAACTCCCCTATCCAATCCCCCTCCCAACATCTATGTACCCACTCTTGACACTTGCCTAATTCAAGTTCCCTATCCCTCCCCCTCATTTACAATATCCTCTCCTCTGCCTATTACATACCCCTCCAAATCCCCTAAATCACAACCATAGAGCACAACTAGAAAAACCCTTTCCCTGAGCCAAAACCCCACCCACATGTAGCTATCTGAATCTTCTGTCACCCCCCCCCCCCAAGCCTCTCATTACCCCCAGGCCTTACTGGACGTGATCATTGGTTGTAGCTTGGGCCAGGTGAGAGCGACCCCCCCCCCCCCCCTCTGCTCTTGCCCGCCCTGCTGGGATTCTCAAAATGGCTGCCATGACCCAACCTTGCAGTTTTACCACTTTTTGGGGCACTCTTATAAATAGAATTTCCTCCAAAATGTTCTGAAAATTTATTAGACAAGTTTCTATAGCATATTGTTGAAATGGTTAGTTAGTGTATGACTGTGGTTATTCTGGGATGACAATGTCATAATACCTAGTCCTATATAAAATAAACAATGGTGGATTATGCAAATGAAATATTTGACCTGCTCATGTCCTTCTATCTGGAATAGCTATCAAAGTAAATACTTCAGGATTTCCTGTTCGAACATGTACAAGATGGATGTCCGTGTGCTTAGGACGACCACCTTGAACAGCCATGTTAGAAACTGGAACGTCCGACATGAACGGCAAAAAAAACAGGGACAAGGACATCTGTCTGGCAGCATTATGGCCACAGACATCCTTGTAGATCAGAGGGGAAGCCTAGTGGGTTAGTGCAGTGGTCTCTAAACCAAGGGACCCAAAGGCACATTAGGCTCCACATGTGTGCAGTGCAAGCCAAAATGAGACTACCACCAGGCTACCACGCCCCCTTGTGGAAATTTCAGATTTGCCGAACACCCATAACGCCTGAATGATTTTATTTTTTATTTCCTCCCACACATGACCTTTCTGGCAGTAATCAGCAGTTGGCACATGCTGACTGGTCACTGCACGTGTAGGGCATGAGTCCTTACCGCTAGATCAATGGGTGGCATTAAGAGCTCAGGCTCGTTTTAGGCGCACCCTGGTTTCAGTTTTACAGCATGCCCTTTTCCCATCCCATTAAAAAAAGCCCTTTTTTTGCAGACATGGTAAAAACTGGCCCAGTGCGTGCCCAAAACGCGCATCTACACTGTCGCAGGCCACTTTTCGCCGTGGCTTAGTAATAGAGCCCCTACGTATGATTTATAATTCCATGTATATTTATAACTGTTGCCTATAAAGATGCAATAGTTAAATGCTCCATTTGTATATTAGTAATGTTAAGCTATGATCAGGGAATCGTTTGCCTAGCTCCATGTTTTATCTGTATTACTGATGACTATGCATGTAAATAATTATTGTTTTGTGGTTATAAATGCTAGACTGCAATTCTTCCACTTTCCAGCAGATGGCCTTTGGCTTTTGTCTATGTAATGTGAAGTACAGTGGCTTCCTCAAATTTTGGCACATAGTAAGAGTTCTAAAAGTTTTGAAACCCCATAAAATAATTCTGCATTTTGCTTGATACAATGTAAAATTCATTTATGTATTTAAAGAAACGGTTATTAAAATAGATCGTCCAGTATTTTTATATGTGTATTTTACCATGAAAAACTGAAAATTGGGTTACCCTCTTATTCTATAACAGAACCTTCTACTGTACCTTCAGGGCACCTAAAAGGAGGCTCCCAGTTCTAGAATTGCCTCCAAAGGGCTTTTATAAAATTACTTAAGCGTTATGTGCATACAAATACACATTCCCTGGGATTCTATATATTGCGCCTTAATTTCCGTGCAGAAATCAAAACGTATTCTATAACAATGCGTGTAACTTAATTGGTAATCTAGCCAATCAGCACTGTCAATTGGATGTCAAACAAGCAATTATCAGCCCTAATTGGCATTAATCAAGATTTATGCACACAACCAGCTAAGCTTATTCTGTAACATGGTGCACTTAGGGGTCCTTTTACTAAGGAGTACCAAAAGATGGCCCGTGCTGGTGTAGACACGTGTATTGGACGTGTGCAGGTCCATTTTTCAGCGCACCTGCAAAGAAGGCCTCTATGTTTTAGCCAAAAATGGACGTGTGGCAAAATGAACATTGGTGTATGTCCATTTTGGGCCTGAGACCTTACCACCATCCATTCACTTAGCAGTAAGGTCTCACGACATTAACTGGGCGGTAATTGTCAGCGTGCATACAATGCTGATTACCGCCCGGGTACTGACGTGCTAGTGGACGTGTGTAAAAAATGAAATTACCGCCCGGGCCACGTGGTAGCTGGGTGCTAGTTCCAAAGTTGGCTAAATATAGGTGCCTTCTTACCCTCTTAACTAGGCAACCTGTTATAAAATGAACCCCTAACCCCCTAATTCTATAAAAGTCACCAAAAATTGTGAGCGTAATTATAGGCATGCCCCCCAATTTGCACCTGCAATTTAATTGAATAAAGAGCTAATTAGTGCCAATAATTGGCTTTTTAACAAGCAATTATTGGCACTGATTATATTTAATTTGAAGTCACGCACGTAAATTTAGGGGCAGGATCTGTACCTACATCTTACTCGTGAGTAAAAAAAATATGTGTGGAAATGGGAGGGTCGTGAGTGGAACAGGGGTGTTCCTAGCATTTATGTGCATTTTTATAGAAAACGGGAGATGTGCCCAATTTAGGCATGTACATTTGCACCATGATTCAGTTGATCAATATGGCTGCACCTAAAGTTAGGTGTCAGTCTTGGGTGTAAGAGTTATTCTACAAACCATGCCTCACTTTAAGCATGGCTTATAGAATAGCATTTTTTTAATGCTGATTTTTTTCCAGCACCATATAGAACTCACCCCTAAATGCCCTAGGCATTATTGTATTATAGCTTGAGGGATCAACTCAATAATCTTGTCTGTGGTAATAGTGGCCATGTGAAATGTGAATATATATTCAGATGTTGTCCCCTAGTTGGAAAGCCAGGGAAGGATAATGATGACATGTTTAAGTAGAAATTCCCTATCTAGAGAGGTATTTGGTCTTTTGCTTCTTCGTTTATTGCAGCCAAAATGGTTCTGAGTTCCATCAGCACGAGTAATTGAATCCGAAGTTGCTTGGTTCCTAAAAACTCACTCGGTTGAAGGACAAAGTAAATGGAGGAATGTCAAGTCCTCATCTATTATGGAACTGGAAGGTCAAGAAGTTGTTTTTTTTTTTGGGGGGGTGGGGGGGTGGGATTGGATGGAAGATAGTACAATCAGTTTCCCCCTTCCATCAGTCTGACTGGGGAGGAGATTGTGCTTCAAAGTCCTGCCTACAGTGCCTTGGTGTTCTATATAAATCAACAGCTGGTGCAAGAGACTCTGTTTTTTATTAATACTACTACTACTTAACATTTCTAGAGCGCTACTAGGGTTACACAGCGCTGTACAAAATAAACAAAGAAGGACGGTCCCTGCTCAAATGAGCTTACAATCTAAAGAATGAAATGTCAAGTTGGGCAGTCTAGATTTCCTGGGTAGAGGTGTAGAGGTTAGGTGCCGAAGGCGACATTGAAGAGGTGGGCTTTAAGCAGAGATTTGAAGATGGGCAGGGAGGGGGCCTGACGTATGGGCTCGGGGAGTTTGTTCCATCATTGAGGCATATTGGCAAATCCACCCACCGTGCCCTTTTGCTGTTGGCTTTTGTTTGTGTCGTTATAGGGTAGTCTAATACCTAGTTGGCACAGGACTGTCTGTGGACATTGCACACAACTATTTAGCCCAATTGCCTCCACCAACTGACAACATGAAATCAGTCACTCATCCACTAGCTCTGGCAAATGGACAACCCTGCCCTCCCCCTCCCACACAAAGGCCAGCAGTCTGGTACTAAATAGCTTCTGCTCAATGGCCTAGTGCAAGCCCTCGTCCATTTCATTTGACAAAAGTAGGTGAGGAAGGTGTAGGCGGCTCGTCACTAGCTCCCTCCCCACATCATTCTACAGTATGCTGGTGGGGGAAGGCTGTTCTTCCTTTTAAAAGAAGTTAATTTCCCTAGCAAAAATGTGGTGCAGGGGGGGTTGGAGACATGGGTGGTTTGCTAATCTACGATAGGTCAGTCACCATGGCAGTACGGAAGGTGGAAGTTCCACAGCTCATTATCCATTCCACAGAAAGCCTCCACTTTATTTCCAGAGGCTGGACAGATAGTAGTTTTAAAACAGAAAAAGACTAGACAGACCTGCACAAACCACACCCCCACCAGTACACACTACCTTTCCTTTGGGGCTCAGTGCCATTCTTCCATTAGTTCTGTTGCTACACTCAAGAACTGTTAGAGCTGCAGGCTATTTGGGTGTGGTAGTTACTTGAGTAAACACTTCCTGTCACCATAGTTGTGTTTCAGGTTGGTTAAAAGTTTTTAAAAACATATGTAAAGATCTTAATAATTAGGCTTATGCATACGGTTCTCTAACCCTTACCCTGCACCTTTACCTTTACCTTTCTTGTTATTTGCAGTTAAATGTACATCACCAAATGGCTGACACATGAAGCAACATAGAAGACTAGTTGGAACAATATTTTATTTATTTACTTGCTTGACCTCCTTTCGTATATACAGCAAAGCAGTGTACAAAGGGATATAAGAAAAAAAAAAAACAAGAAATATATCAAAATACATACTGAGTGCTGTTGCACATATCCTGACATTAGACGCACCGTGACATTCAAGCAGTAGAACATATGTAGGGCACAAGACAATGATCAAACATGCAAGGCAAGTGCGGATAGTTTGAACTTAACTGAGATTCTAGAAAGTTCAATAGAAGAAGTTACTTCCAGATTTACATTGTTGGTTTGCTTTGCATTCTTCCAGGATAAAGGAGCTTTGCTTAGACTTATTTTGTTTTGAGGTGTTTTTATTTTAGAACTTCTGATTGTAATATTCTGGGGAGTAAAACATTAATATTTCCTGATGTCTCTAAATGGATGCAGTCTAGAAGGAAGAAGTTTCTTCAAAATAGACAATAGATGTTTGACATGGGTGCTAAGTTTCAGTTAAGATATCCTTGTAGATGTGTGTGTGTGTGTGTGGGGGGGGGGGGTTCTTTGAAATATCATACCTGTGTGTTTTATGAATCATCTCAGTTACAGTTGTTCTTAGACTCAGAGGGAAAGGTATTCAAGCTCAACATACAAATGTTGCATAAAAACAGGAGCTTTTTGAATTAGTCAGATAAGGCTGCTTATTCTTCTCATAGACTATTTCTTGCCTTAATCTAGCTTCCTCTAGTATTTGTGTTCTTGGGTCTTCTATCTATGATATCTATAATGTTGTTCAGATTTCTTGGCTACACCTTGACAATTATCATTATTTCTTTCACAGGACCCTTTTCTTTGATGTTATGATTTGGAAACATAATTTGAAAAAAGAACATGCAAGGCAATGAGTATAACCAGACATAGGATGCAAGACAACCACCTAACACATGGGACAGAGGATCCAGACATGCCATTTGCTCTCAGCTGAAGTTAGCCACAAAATGATTTCAACCCCATGTTATGAGGCAGTTCACCAGAGTAGCCATGAAAACACCTTGGGTAGATCAAATACCTACTCAGCTCTCCACTGGAACTTCTTTATTTATTTGAAGGCCTTACAGGTGTAATTCTGTAAGACGTTGCCCAGTATTAAGTATATAAGTATTGCCATACTGGGGCAGACTGAAGGTCCATCAAGCCCAGCATCCTGTTCCCAACAGTGGCCAATCCAGCCAGGTTACAAGTACCTGGCAAGATCCCAAAACAGTACAATACATTTTATGCTGCTTATTTTAGAAATAAGCAGTGGATTTTCCCCAAATCCATTTTAATAATGGTCTGTGGACTTTTCCTTTAGGAAGCCATCCAAACCTTTTTAAAACCCTGCTATGCTAACTACTTTTACTACATTCTCTGGCAACAAATTCCAGAGTTTAATTACACTTTGAGTGAAGAAATATTTTCTCTGATTTGTTTTAAATTTAGTACTTTGTAGCTTCATTACGTGCCCCCTAATCTTAGTATTTTTGAAAAGCGTAAACAAGCAATTCACGTCTACCCGTTCCACTCCACTCATTATTTTATAGACCTCTATCATATCTCCCCTCAGCCATCTTTTCTCCAAGCTGAAGAGCCCTAGACGCTTTAGCCTTTCCTCATAGGGAAGTTGTCCCGTCCCCTTTATCATTTTCATCGCCCTTTTCTGTACCTTTTCTAATTCCACTAGCCACTAGATGGGCGTTCGTTTCCCGTGGGCGCCCAAATCGGTATAATCGAAACCCAATTTTTGGCGTCCTCAACTGCAGTCCATCACGGAGACAAACAAAGATCACGGAGGCGTGTCTGAGGCGTGGCGAAGGCGGGACTGGGGCGTGATTATCGGCTGAGGAGAGATGGGCATCATTAGCTGATAATCGAAACAAGAAGGGCGTTTTTGATGAGAATTTGGTCCGCTTTATTTGGACCCTTTTTTTCAGGTCCAAGTCCCCAAAAAGTGCCCCAACTGACCAGATGACCACCGGAGGGAATTGGGGATGACCTCCCCTGACTCCCCTAGTGGTCACTAACCCCTTCCCACCAAAAAAACCCCACTTTACCAATTTTTTTTCCCAGCCTGTAATCCAGCCTCAAATGCCGTACCCACCTCCATGACAGCAGAATGTGTTCTATCCTCTAACAGCCTTTCCCTGGTTCTGATGTGGGTCTCGGGTGAATGTGACACCTTTTCTGTTAAGGGCACTGCAGAGTCACATCAGCAATGTATTGTGGTGGGTGTAGGGTATTGGGCTCCGTGATTCCACTAGCTTGTGTTAAATGCTCGCGATGTTGGTAGTTGGTAGGCTCTACTCCCATGGTGCTTTTCCCTCTGCTTACTGGGTCAGAGTGTGCCCTGTTCAGGGCCGTGCCTAGGGTCTCTGGTGCCCCCCTGCAGAATCAATTGGTGGCGCCCCCCCCCCCCCCCCCGCAGAATCAGTTGGCGGCGCCCCCCCCCCCCCCATGTGGCATCTCATTTCTCTCTTCTCCCACCCTTCTTCTCATCCTTTTGAACCTCCTAATAACGATCAATCCTCTTCACTGTTTACTGGGAGAGAAAATTTCAGTTTAACCCTCCCCAATTTTGGGCAAACTCCTTCATTGTTTTCAGAAAAGGGTAATTATGGCAGCTATTAGCACAACTTAACCCCTATGCAAACAGATGTTCAAGCAGCCAGAGTGGTCACTTCCTCACCTGTGTAAAACTATATGACGTGGAAGACTGCAGTTGAGCGCCAACCATTCCCAAAGCAACTAGATGGTTAAAATCTTGGATTTAGTGCCCTACTCTGGGTGAGCAGAAGTCAATCACTACTCTGCAATTTCCAATGTTTTTAAACGGTGTATTGGGGAAGGAGTGGAGTCTCTCTCACAATTGATATTATTCTAATTATTTATATTCTACCTTATTTAAGATTCAAGGCGGATTACAACGGAAGAGATCTTCAGTCAGATGAAGAGACAATACAACAATATATCTTCTAATGTTAAGAACTACGTCTTTAGAATTTTTCGAAAAGGGAAATAGAAAGAAATTTGTTTAATCTGTGTCAGAATGGTGTTCCAATTTTAAGAGAATGAACCAGCATTGATTTCAAACGAATGTTTTTATCTTTTCAGTCTCTAAAAGGCTACTTGCCTTCGACTAAAAGCCTTGCATTATTAAGCCCTACTAAAACACAACCACCATACCAAGCTAAGCTGCCCCACAACTGCTTGCTCGCTCCCAAGTCCAAGTCCACCTCTTCTGCAAGCTCGCTCCGTGCTCTCTTTCGCTCCGCGAGCCTCAACTGACAGAATGCGTTCATTGGCTGAGAGCCTCGGAAGGCAGGTGCTCATTGCTTGCGAACATAGCAACGCCCTTGTTCCACCAATCGGGGAAGGGAGAACAGTTGACTGTCTCTAAATATCTCCGACATGGATTATCTATCTCTTCTCGGCAGCGCATGCGCATAGGCGCCGACGCGCCAACACGGGAAGGTTTATTTTTAAATTTTTAAATATAACTTGATGGAAGCACCGCAGGGTGGTGCGGCGCCCTTGAAGGCAAGCGCCCCCCCTGCGGTGCTTACCCCGCTTACTGTGTTGGCACGGCCCTGTTTTGTTTCCGGTAGTCCATGAGATAGTGGCCATTTATTTAAAACACTTTTAGAACCCTTTCATGTGTTAACCACGTTACAGCACTTAATTCTTACCTTGAATGTTGCTGAAAGAGGGCATTGTACACCATTCTGCCAGCTCGGACCTACTGCTAATCTCAGTACCAGCGAGACTCGTTGCCAGTGGGACACAACCTCTGATCTGCAGTTAACTGTGAGTAAACGTGCTTATTCAAATAAAGGACGTTTTCAGCGAGATTAGTCTTCAGGTGTGAACTGCTGTGCCAAGGTTACACACCAGCAACAAGTCCTGTCCCTGGAGCACTTTTAGTGGGTACTGCAGTGCACTTCAGGCAGGCAGACCCAGGCCCATCCCCCCCCACCCATAACACTTGTGGTTGTAAATGGGAGGCTTCTAAAACCCACTGTACCCACATGTAGTTGTCCCCTTCACCCCTAAGAGCTATGGTAGTGTTGTACATTTGTCCCTCCCACGACCAAATGGCTTGGATTGGGACGTTTCTGAGCTGAGCGTTTTTAGTTTCCATTATCGCAAAAAAAAAAAAAAAACCGCCCATCTCAGAAGGGACCAAATCCATGGCATTTGGTCCGTCCAAACCGTATTTTCGAAATGAAAGATGGACGCCTATCTTTTTCGATAATACGGTCTGTCCCGCCTCTTCACATACCCGTTTCCGGACATAGACGCCCATGGAGATGGGCGTTCGCGTTCGATTATGTCCTTCTATATCTTTTTTGAGATGCGGTGAGCAAAATTGCACACAGTATTCGAGGTGTGGTCACACCATGGAGTAATTCAAAGGCATAATGTCCTCATTTATGTTTTCCATTCCTTACCTAATGATACCTAACATTCTATTTGTTTTTTCAGTCACTGCAGCACACTGACCAGAGGGTTTAAACGTATCAGCAATGATACCTAGATCCCTTTCCTGATTGGTGACTCCTAATGTGGAGCTATGCATCACGAAGCTATAGTTCGGGTTCCTCTTTCCCACATGCATCACTTTGCACTTGCTCACATTAAATGTCATCTGCCATTTGAATGCACAGTCTCCCGGTCTCATAAGATCCTCTTGTAATTTTTCACAATCCTCTTGCGATTTAACAACTTTGAATAACTTTGTGTCGTCAACAAATTTAATTACCTCACTAATTACTCCCATCTCTAGATCATTTATAAATATTTTAAAAAGCAGCGGTCCCAACACAGGCCCCTGGGGAGCCCCACTATCTACCTTTCTCCATTGAGAATACTGACCATTTAACCCTACTCTCTGTTTTCTATCTTTTAATCAGTTTTTAATCCATAATAGGACACTACCTCCTATCCCATGACTCTCCAATTTCCTCTGGAGTCTTTCATGAGGTGCTTTGTCAAACGCCTTTTGAAAATCCTGATACACAATATCGACCAGCTCACCTTTATCCACATGTTTGTTCACCCCTTCAAAGAAATGTAATAGATTGGTGAGGCAAGATTTCCCTTCACTAAATCCATGATGGCTTTGTCTCATTAAACCATGCTTTCGAATATGCTCTGTAATTTTGTTCTTTATAATAGCCTCTACCATTTTGCCCAGCACCGACGTCAGGCTTACCGGTCTATAATTTCACATATCTCCTCTGGAACCTTTTTAAAAAATTGGTGTTACATTGGCCACCCTTTAATCTTAATGTTCCGGAACCATGCTTAATTTTAAAGATAAGTTGCATATTACTAACAATAGTTCCGCAAGTTGATTTTTCAATTCTATCAGTACTCGGGGATGAATACAGCCCGGTCTAGGAGATTTGCTACTCTTCAATTTGTCAAATTGCGCCATTTCATCTTCCAGGTTTATAGAGATTTCAGTTTCTCTGACTCTTCAGCTTTGAATACTATTTCCAGCACTGGTATCTCTTCCAAATCTTCCTCATTGACGACAGAAGCAAAGAATTCATTTAATCTCTTCGCTATGAGACCTACAGGGTTGTTGTAGAGAGGTCCCACCTCCATCCAAGTAGCCCCTGTGCTACTTCGGAGGTGAGAGGTCTCCTAGAAGGAGAGCATTGCCATGGTGAAGTAGAAAGTACTCCTGTACCCAGGAACTGCCCACCAGAGGATGTATTATCCTTTCGCACCAAGGATATGTCTCTGATTAGAGCCCACAGGGAAAACGATAGAACCGCTGTTGTAATTGGAGACTCAGTCATTAGGCATGTAGATAGCTGGGTGGCTGGTGGACGTGAGGATCGCATGGTGACTTGCTTGCCTGGTGTGAAGGTGGCAGATCTCACACGGCACCTAGACAAGATTCTAGATAGTGCTGGTGAGGAGCCGGCCGTCTCGGTACACATGGGTACCAACGACGTAGGAAAATGTGGGAGAGAGGTTCCGGAAGCCAAATTTAGGCTTTTAGGAAGGAAGCTCAAATCCAGATCCTCTAGGGTAGCATTTTCTGAAATACTACCTGTTCCACGCGCAGGGCCCAAGCGACAGGCAGAGATCCGGAGTCTCAATGCATGGATGAGACGATGGTGCAGGGATGAGGATTTTGGATTTGTCAGGAACTGGGAAGCATTCTGGGGAAGGGAGAGCCTATTCTGATCTGATGGGTTTCACCTTAATCAGGGTGGGACCAGGCTGCTGGCGTCAACATTTAAAAAAGAACTAGAAGAGCTTTTAAACTAGAAATGGGGGGAAAGCCGACAGTCACTCAAAAGCGCATGGATCAGGATAAGGCATCTTTTGAGGATATCACCCAAACAGGGAAGGAAAGGTTCCTTATAGGTAAGGATGTCAAAGAGACTGCAGTGGATCAGATGGCCTTAAGTTAAAATAATAACAACCAGGCAGAAGATAACATATTATAATGCCATGTATTAAACGTGATATAAAACTGAGCAACAAGCATGCATTGAAATGTCTATCCACAAATGCAAGGAGCCTGAGACATGAAATGGGAGAGATGGAATACATTGCACACAATGAAAAATTGGATATTATGGGCATCTCTGAGACCTGGTGGAAGGAAAATAACCAGTGGGACACAGTGATATCGGGCTACAAATTATATCGTAGTGATAGGGTAGATAGGATTGGAGGAGGGGTAGCACTGTATATTAATGAGAACCTTGACTCTGATAGGCTGTAAATATTGCAGGATACAAAACCACTATTGGAATCTTTGTGGATCGAAATACCACGTGAAAAGGGGAAAAAATGGTGATAGGCATATACTACCCTCCGCCTGGCCAGGACGAGCAGACGGACACAGCAATGTCAAAGGAAATTAGGGAAGCAAATAAAATGGGCAATGTAATAATAATGGGTGATTTCAATTATCCGGATATAGACTGGGTTAATGTAACATCGGTACACGCCAGGGAAATAAAATTTCTTGATGAAATCAAGGACAGCTTCATGGAATAGCTGGTTCAGGAGCCGACAAGAGAAGGAAAAATACTAGACTTAGTCCTTAGTGGAGCACATGATCTAGTATGGGGGGTAACGGTGCAAGGGCCACTTGATAACAGTGATCATAATATGATCAGTTTTGATATTGGCATTGAAGCAAGTGAATTTAGGAAATCAAATACACTAGCGTTTAACTTTAGAAAAGGTGATTACGATAAAATGAGAAAAAGGTGAAAAAAAGACTGAAAGGAGCAGCTCACAAGGTAAAAAAAAACTTGCATCAGGCATGGATGCTGTTCAAAAACACCATCCTAGAGGTACAGGAGAAATATATTCCGTGTATTAGAAAAAGAGGAAAAAAGACCAAACGTCAGCCGGTGTGGCTAAACAGTAAGGTAAAGGAAGCCATTAGAGCCAAAAAACAATCCTTCAGAAAGTGGGGAAGAGAACCAACTGAAAATAACAAGATAAAACATAAGGAATGCCAAGCTAAATGCAAAGTGGAGATAAGGAGGGCAAAAAAAGAGTTTGAAAAAAAGTTAGCATTAGAAGCTAATCAAGAAATGTACTAAGTTATGTCCAATAAAAAAGGTATCATCTTATTTTCTTTTTCATGTTTTATTTTGTTTTATTTCTATTGATTACCTTTAAAAGTGGACTAACACGGCTAGCACACCTCTCTACTTTGGATACATTAAAAGCAGGAAGCCGGCTAAAGAATCAGTTGGGCCATTGGACGAAAATGGTGTTAAAGGGGCGATCAGGGAAGACAAAGCCATAGCGGAGAAATTAAATTAATTCTTTGCTTCGGTCTTCACCGAGGATGATTTGTGTGGGACAACGGTGCCGGAAAGAGTATTTGAAGCAGGCGAGTCAGAGAAACTTAATGAATTCTCTGTAAACTTGGAGGATGTAATAGCTCAGTTCTGCAAACTGAAGAGTAGTAAAGCACCTGGACTGGATGGTATTCATCCCAGAGTATTAATAGAACTGAAAAATGAACTTGTAGAGCTACTATTAGTAATATGCAATCTATCACTAAAATCAGGTGTGGTACCGGAAGACTGGAGGGTAGCCAATGTTACGCCGATTTTTTTAAAAGGTTCCAGAGGAGATATGGAAAATTATAGGCCGGTGAGTCTGACGTCGGTACCAGGCAAAATGGTAGAGGCTATTATTAAGAATAAAATTACAGAGCACATACAAAAACATGGGCTGATGAGACCAAGTCAACATGGATTTAGTGAAGGGAAGTCTTGCCTCACCAATCTACTACATTTTTTTGAGGGGGTGAACAAACATGTGGATAGTGGGGAGCCAGTGGATATTGTATATCTGGATTTTCAAAAGGCATTTGACAAAGTGCCTTATGAAAGACTCCAAAGGAAACTGGAGAGTCATGGGATCGGAGGTAAGGTATTACTATGGATTAAGAACTGGTTGAAAGATAGGAAGCAGAGAGTAGGATTGAATGGTCAGTATTCTCAATGGAGAAGGGTAGTTAGTGGGGTCCCGCAGGGGTCTGTGCTGGGATCGCTGCTTTTTAACATATTTATAAATGACCTAGAGATGGGAATAACTAGTGAGGTAATTAAATTTGCAGATGACACAAAATTATTCAGGGTCGTCAAGTTGCAGGAGGAGTGTGAAAGATTACAGGAGGACCTCGCGAGACTGGGGAATTGGGTGTCCAAGTGGCAGATGAAGTTCAATGTTGAGAAGTGCAAAGTGATGCATGTGGGTAAGAGGAACCCAAATTGCAGCTATGTCATGCAAGGTTCCGCGTTAGGAGTCACAGACCTAGAAAGGGATCTGGGAGTCATCGTGGATAAGACGTTAAAAACTTCTGCTCAGTGTGCTGCGGCGGCTAAGAAAGCGCACAGAATGTTGAGTATTATTAGGAAAGGGATGGAAAACAAACATGAGGATGTTATAATGCCATTGTATCGCTCCATGGTGAGACCGCACCTCGAATATTGTGTCCAATTCTGGTCGCCTCATCTCAAAAAAAATATAAAGGAATTGGAGAAGGTGCAGAGAAGGAAAGGCTGAGAAGGTTAGGGCTCTTCAGCTTGGAGAAAAGGCGGCTGAGGGGTGATATGATAGAAGTCTACAAGATAATGAGCAGAGTAGAACGAACAGATGTGAAGCGTTTGTTTACACTTTCAAACAACAATAGAACCAGGGGACACAAGATGAGAATATGGTAGATTTAAAACAAACAGGAGAAAGCTTTTATTTACTCAGTGTGTAGTTGGACTCTCGAACTTGTTGCTGGAGAATGTAGTGACAGTAGCTGGCCTTACGGAGTTTAAAGGGGGTTTGGACAGATTCCTGAGGGAAAAGTTCATTGAACATTATTAATTTTTTTTTTTTTTGGGGGGGGGGGGGGGGGTTGCCGGGTTCTTGAAGCCTAGATTGGCCGCTGTCAGAAACAGGATGCTAGGCTTGATGGACCATTGGTCTTTTCCCAGTATGGCAGTGCTTATGTTCTTATGAGTGCCCCTTTTACCCCTCAATCATCTAGTGGTCTAATCGATTCTTTTGCCAGCTTCTTGCTTTTAATATACCTAAAAAAAATTTTTACTATGTGTTTTTGCCTCCATCGCAATCTTTTTTTGAAAGTCCCTCTTTGTCTTCCTTATCAGCGCTTTGCATTTGAGTTGCCATTCCTTATGCTGTTTCTTATTATTTTCAGTCGGTTCCTTCTTCTATTTTCTGAATGATTTTCTTTTAGCTCTAATAGCTTCCTTCACCTCACTTTTTAACTATGCCAGCTGTATTTGGTCTCCCTTCCTGCTTTTTTAATATATGAAATATATTTGGCCTAGGCTTCCAGAATGGTATTTTTGAACAGCATCCATGCCCGATGTAAATTTTTGACCTTCGTTTCTGCTCCTCTAAGTTTGTTTGTTTTTTCACCATTCTTCTCATTTTATCATAGTCTCTTTTTTGAAAGTTAAATGCTAACGTATTAGATGGCAGGAACACGCTCAATTGGTCATTTACGCATGTAAATGACTTCTGATAGAACGCTGTCTACCGGAAAAGTGTGTTTCATGTTTTGATGAACAGGTGGAATATGGGCACAGCATGGAGGGTATACACAAATGCTCATGTAAAATATAGTATTTTTATAATATACACATGTTATGGCTAATATCTATTTGTGACCCAACAACAAAGGGGACTAAGTCAATTCAGCAGTTATGCCATAAAAATGAAAGAAAAGACCTCAGATGTCACACGGACCATTTATATGTTTTGAATTTGTCAAAACACAGTAACCAGTTAGCTCACTGTGTTTTGGGATATTTACATATCCCAAAACACAGTGAGCTAACTGGTTACTGTGTTTTGACAAATTCAACCACTGGTCAAAAACCTCCATGTGTAAAAATGTATATGTGTGCTATTTAACACATTTGATAAGTAGATGTACACGTAGGCAGAGACTAGGCTGAGCATGGATGGGACTCACCCCCTGGATTCTATATATGGCGCCCAAATTGCATGCCTAAATTTGTATGCATGCCAAAGGTGTGCATACAAATTAATTAATGAGCCAATTAACATCAATAATTTGGTGCTAACAACCGATGGTCCATCTAGCCCAGTATCATGTTTCTAACAGTGACCAATCCAGGTCACAAGTACCTGGCAGAAACCCAAATAGTAGCTACATTTCATGCTACCAATCTCAGGGCAAAGAGTGGCTTCCCCATGTCTGTCTGAATAGCAGACAATGGACTTTTCCTTCAGGAACTTGTCCAAACCTTTTATAAACCCAGATGCACTAACTGCTGTTACCACATCCTCCAACAAAGAGTTCCAGAGCTTAACTATTCGTTGAGTGAAAAAATATTTCCTCCTATTTGTTTTAAAAGTGTTTCTATGTAACTTCACTGAGTGTTCCCTAGTCTTTGTACTTTGGGAGCGAATAAAAAATCGATCTACTTGTTCTACACCACTCAGGATATTGAAGACCTTAATCATATCTTCTCTCAGCCGTCTCTTTTCCAAACTGAAGAGCCCCAACCTCTTTAGCCTTTCCTCATATGGAGGGATTTCCATCCCCTTTATCATTTTGGATGCTCTTCCTTGAACCTTTTCTAATTCTGCTGTATCTTTTTTGAGATATGGCGACCAGAACTGGATGCAATACTCAAGGTGAGGTCGCACCATGGAGTGATACAGAAGCATTATAGTATTCTCGGCCTTATTTACCATCTGCTTCCTAATAATTCCTAGCATCCTGTTTGCTTTTTTGGCCACCACCACCACACATTGGAAAGAAGATTTCAGGGTACGGTCTACAACACCACCTAGATCTTTTTTCTTGGGTGCTGACCCCCAAGATGGATCCTAGCATCAGGTAACTATGATTCAAATTATTTTTCCAAATGCACATCACTTTGCATTTGTCCACATTAAATTTTATCTGCCATTTGGATGCCCAGTTTTCCAATTTCCTAAGGTCTTCCTGCAATTTTTCACAGTCCGCATGTATTTTAACAACCTTGAATAGTCTTGTATCATCTGCAAATTTAATCACCTCACGCATCGTTCCAATTTCCAGATCATTTATAAATATGTTAAATAGCACCAGACCCAGCACAGATCCCTGTGGAACTCCACTATTCACCCCCCTCTCCATTGAGAGAAATGGCCATTTAACCCTACCCTCTGCTTTCTGTCCAATAACCAATTCCTAATCCACAACAGAACATTGTCTCTTATCCCATGACTCTTTAATTTTCTCAGGAGTCTCTCACGAGGAACTTTGTCAAAAGCTTTCTGAAAATCTAGATACACTACATCAACCGGCTCACCTTAATCCACATGGTTATTCACATCTTCAAAGAAAGGAAGCAAATTGGTAAGACAAGACTTCCTTTGGCTGAAACCATGCTGACTCTGTCCCATTAAACCTTGTTTATTTATGTGTTCCATAATTTTATTCTTTATAATAGTTTCCACTGTTTTACCCGGCACTGCCCCTAGTATTTTATAAAGACACCTATGTGGTCTTCACACACAGGCAATCTGCTATAAAATTACCCCAAGCATGCACCATTTCCGAGGGAAAAAGAAAAACCCTGGAAATTGTTTGTGCGACAATAACCTAGCGGTAATCAGGCATCGCCACTTTCTGCCTGGTTACCATCAGGTTAGCGCAGAAGCCCTTATCGCCACCTCAATGGGTGTCGGTAAGGGCTCCCCACCGCATGGCCAAACAAAAAGAGTTATCTCACCGCCTGGTCATTTTTTTGGGCGGTGCTTTTACTGGCTGCGGAAAAATGGCCCTGGTGCATGGGAAAATCGGCCCCGGCCATTAGCACAGGGCCCTTTTTCCCGCACCTTGGTAAAAAGGACCCCTAATGAATTATCAGCATGTATGCTGAAATCTCCCAGAAATACCAGGTTTGAAAACTGAGACAAAATATCAGAAGTAGGAGAGCGAAGCTTGTTCATGGATACTGTTGAGACTCGGGAAGAATGGTATATAACTAGCGGATGCAATATTGGAAATCTCAGGGAGCAGCCCCAATAAGCATAACACTGCAGGAAACTGCCTCAGATGAAAATGGTATAAGCAGACATTCAGGAGAAATGTTCAAAAAACATCCAAATTGGTATTTTCAAAACCAATTTTTAGAAGTTTTTCTATGAAGTCTATCAGAAGTGCGTTCAAATCACAAGGGGGCATGTCAGGAGTGTGTTAAAGGTGAGATCTGGGTGTTCCTAACACTTAAACGTTTTTCAGCCATAATGGAACAAACAAAACTGTCCAGGACTAAAACTAAAATGTTTTGAGCTACACCTGTGTTGATAAAAAATAAGGCACAAAAGGGTGCCCTAAATGACCACCAGGTGACCACTGAAGGGAATCAGGTGTGACCCTCAATACCCAGTGGTCACTGACCCCCTACCACCCCCCATAAATGTGAATACAAATATCATTCAGCAATGTCTATGACAGCTTCAGATGTTAGAGCCAGGTCTGTTAGAGCAGCATGCAGGTCCCTTTGGTAGTGTAGTGGTCAGTGCACCATAGCGTGGGGGACTCTGGTCCCTACCTCCCTCTACCTGTCACATTTGTGGTGGAAACTGTGAGACCTCCAAAACTCACCAGAAACCCACTGTACCCACATATAGATGCCCCCTTCACCCCTTCGGGCTATTGTGTACAGCTGTGGGCAGTGGGTTTTAGATGGGTTTTGAGGGGGCTCAGCAGACAAGATAAGGGAGCAATGGTGAGATCTGTACCTAGGAGCATGTTTCTGAAGTCCACTAGGGTGCCCCATTAATCTCCTGGGATGTCTGGGAGACCAGTCTACTAAAAATGCTGGGCCCTCCTACATCCCAATGGCTTGATTTTCTACATTTTTCACTTGGATGTTTTTGTTTTGAAAATGAACCAAAAACAAAACATCCTAAGCACAAAACCTTGTTAGAAACAGTATTTTCTACCAGTGGCATTCCGACGCTGGCTGACACCCGGGGCGGATCACCGATGCGCCCCCCCCCCCCGGGTGCAGCGTGACCCCCCCCCAGTGAAATGACACCTCTCCCCCCCCCGGCGAAATGACACCTCCTCGGGTGCACGCCGCTGGGGGGGGGGGGCCGTGGCGCGCGCCTGTCACCTCTGAGTTCGCATGTGTTCACTGCTCCCTCTGCCCCAGAACAGGAAGTAACCTGTTCCGGGGCAAAGGGAGCAGTGAACACATGCAAACTCGGAGACAGGGCGACAGGCACGCGCCACGGCACATCCCCAGCGACGTGCACCCAGGGTGGACCGCTCCCACCGCCCCCCTCCCCCCCTTGGTATGCCACTGTTTTCTACAACAAAAGATAGATGTTTTTCTTTTTGGAAAATGAACTTCTTTCTTATTCAGATATTGGATGTTTTTTGCAAAATGTCTAAAGTCGGACTTAGACGTCATATCAAAAATACCCCTCTCTGTTTCTCAGAGAGAGAGAGTCAGAGAGGGAGAGTAGGTGTGTTTCTCAAAAGGAGAGAAAGTGTGTGTTGGCTTTTTCCCCCACACAATTACATGTCTATCTCAGATAGAAAGAAAAAGAGAGTCTTAGTTTGAAACCTCTACCTCAGAGAAGATTGGGTATTTCAGGTCAAAAAGTAGCTCATGAACCTCCACTGGGTAAGAATGTATCCCTTGCCAAGTTTACTTGAATGTACTCAAAACTGAAGCCACAGACACTTATTTAAGCCCAGGATTAGGCATAAATGTAAGTGCATACTTCATAAATAATGCACCTACAGTATATTGCCATGTTGCCCCCACTCAGCCCATACTCTGGCCTTAAACATGCCTACATACAGGACTTTCTTGTCATCATGCACAACTCAAAGGACAATCTTATAAAAACCTTTTATTCAAGTAAAAAGGCCTTTACATGTGAAAGATCCTTTTTTAAATTATCCCCCATATGCATAATTTCCGTCTCCTGTTACCAGAGAATAAAATATGCATTAAATTTAACATATTCAGGTTGATACTTTGCTACTTGAGATGCCAGTACAGATGAGACCACATCCTTCCCTGTCTTTCCCCTAATATGCCATGCCAAGAAGATTTAAAAGGACAAATGTAACAATGTGTTATTGACGTAATGCTATGAATGGTAGAGTTACCTTTAAGAATGTCAACTTGACATCAAATATTGGATTACGTGCGTGTTTGCTGTGCAGTCATGCATTCTCACACATCTGTCTGGCAGTTAAGCTACTACATGCACCGGTTCAAGTCTGTCAGTCTTGATATTTTCCCGTTCTCTTTTCATACAGCCTGCCTCAAATTAAATGTAAGCTCAAGCAAGAAGATGAGTATCATCGATACTAATTATCATTACTGAAAATATTTCTTGATGAAAATAGTATCCTCTAATGTATATTTTGTGCACAAACTCATGCTTCCTACTTTCACCTGATGTCAAAGGTTTCTGGCAATAAATTAAACCAATGATTCCTATTCATCCTTACTGTTGAAATTAAACACCACTAATGGAAGTACAGTAACTGCAAACAGACCTGAAGTTTCCAAATAAGATAAGCACCTTGTAACATCCTGTTGTAAGCTATTTGCCTTTTGTGAGTGATTATAAAAGAACTTTTTTTTTGTTTGTGTAAATAAGGCTGATTGCAATTACAATGGCATCAGTTTTTTGTTTTCCTACATTATCAACTCTGATGAAAAATCAAACTAATTTTAAAAGTGGACTTTTCACAATGGAAATAAGTTTGTAAAAATGAGGTATTCAAGTTACCTATGAAAAATTGTTCAAACATAGATCGTATCTGTCCAGTTAATTTCTTAAAAAATCTTTTTTGTACATATTCCATTAATGGGTAGGAAAAACAATATTAGGACAATGTGATACAAATAATTAGGGAACACCCATCCAATTAATGATAATGTTAGCTCCTAAAAACCAGGAATGAACACAGCGAAGGAGACAAGAAGGATGATGGTTGTATGGTGCACGTCACGTTTGATGACTATGCTTTTGGATTGAATTTGAAACAGCATTCTTGCTCTATGCTGATACACAATTCTGAGGAACAGTAGTGTTACCAGAAATCACCATTAATACATATTACAGGGACTCCTGAGGTAGGCCTGAGTGGCCGAAACACGATTTGTGTCGAGCCAGTTTTTAGTAATAAACTCTTGATGTGAACTCTTTGAGTCCATTAGAGGTTTTTTTGGATCATCATCCTTCTTGTCCCCTTCGCTGTGTTCATTTGCAGCTCCTAAAAACCTTTATCCTGACCACTGTTTTAAGCAAGGTTATTTGAGCCTGTGTCCTTTTGAGAGGCCATTTCTTTTCACTCCCTTTTCCTGGATGAAGGTGTACTGAAATAACTGATCTTCATATCTTTCCTAAAGCAGGTAGTGTAATGAACACATGTGTATTGTCTGTGATACAGCCCTTTTTTTTCTCAGCCTCTCTTATATACTGCCATTGTAAGCATCTCAGGTCAAGCACAGAATGAGCCTGCACAGCACGGAGTGCAATAGAAAAAAATGTTAGAAAGAGTGATTCTTCCAATCAGTTGGGACATGCATTTTGTCAGTCAGAAATCTTTTACTTCAATTGCCTAAAGTTTAGCTTGATCAATTGATTTTTGCAAGTCTTAACTTGTAGACAAAAAGAAAAGGGAACTGTTGAGTTGGGAGGGGCACATGGGCCATGAGGGACAAGAACAACTGAAGAAGGGCTAGAGTGACTGTGCTCTGCTCTGCTGCAGGTGCACTCCTCCCCCCTTCTTCCCTGCAGGCTACCTGGAAGGAAGGGCCTGGGGCAGAACAACCTTGCTGCTCTGGGTCATTCTCCCCAAAATTAAGGAGTCCTTTTACTAAGCCACGGTAAAAAGTGGCCTGTGGTAGTGCGAGCTTGTCATTTGGGCATGCGCTGGGCCATTTTCTACTGTGTCTAAGAAAAAGGGCCTTTTTTAAGGAGCCAGAAAATGGATGAGCGTTAAAATTTTATAGGTTTTTAAATTTTATATCATTGATTATTTTTCATGTATTGTGAACCACAGAATGCATGTCATTTGGAGTAGTGCTATATAAAAGAAAGTAAATTACAACCACTCGCAGAAGCTCATACCAAGAATTAGAAGCTATATAACAAAAGTTCTATTCCTAGTAGATTGTGGCGTAGACATCTTAAGTGGTGACAGCTCCAGAAGACTAATAAAACTATATTTGTCTCTCAGATAGAAAGAGCCCAAATTCTACAAGGCTATAAAGACCAAAATAATAGTCTTAACAGGAGACACATAAGAAATCAAAAGTCAATGTAGGGATTGGGTCAGCTTAATATGACCATGTCTTTTTAGGCCAGTGACATGTTCTTTTTGGTAAACTTAAAGCATTGTAGTAGTCTATCTTTGAGATCACAAGAGACTATAGGACTATCCACAAGTATTCACTGCGTGCAGACTTCTTACCAGTAATTATGTTCCCTTTTTTCACTTCTCTTTGGATTGTATCATGCATAAAAGCACAGTATGCTTACTATTTCTTACTATTTCTATTGGAACGTGCAAAAGGACATTCCACAGGCCCTTGAAGACTTTTACATTCCTCCACCTATTAAAAAATACCTGAACCCTGCAACACTACGAAACCAAAGAACGTAATGGGCATAACGTAACTCTATATGATTCCCCAATATGTTGTTCTACTTGAAACTGATTCTACCATAGCATCACTGTGTAACTGTTTACACCGGAATTGGCGAACACCTTTACAGTACTATGTAAGCCACATTGAGCCTGCAAATAGGTGGGAAAATGTGGGATACAAGTGTAACAAATAAATTAATAAATAAGGCTCAGAGAAGAGATAGTTGAGGGAGATATGATAAAGGTCTATAAAATCCTGAGTGAAATTAAATGATTAAATGTGACTCAAATCTTTACTCTTTCAAAAAGTACAAAGACTAGGAGACACTCAATGAAGTTACATAGTGGCACATTAAAACAAATAGGAGAAAATCGCAGCATATAGTTAAGCTCTGGAACTCTTTGCCAGAGCAGTTAATGTAGCTGGGTTTAAATAATATTTGGACACATTTCTGAAGGAAAAGTCCATAAACTATTGTGGGATTAAGTAGCATGGAATATTGCCAATTTTTGTGACTCTGCCAGGTACTTGTAACCCACTGTTGGGAACAGGATACTGGGCTGGTAGTCCTATCTCCAGTCTGAAAGCCAATGTGCTACTTTAGAAGGAAAAGATCACCTGGAAAGAGAGCATCACCTTTTGGGATAGAAAGTTTTCCTATAACTAGAACCTGCCTTCAAGGTGATGCAATATACTCTTGCATAGAGGTGTCTCCAGAAGCACATGACCAGAAGAGAAGGGTTGGGATTGGCACTGTACATGCCAATTCATTCATTCATAGGTGGCAAACTTCATGCATAACCTAGACAGGATTTTAAAGACTGTTGGATAGGAGCTGTCAGTTGTCATACACGGAGGAACCAATGACACAGGAAGGTGCTGGAGTGAAGTTCTGGAAGCCACAATTAGACTTTTAGGTAGAAGGTCAAAACTTGGAACCTTTAGGGTAGCATTCTCAGAAATGCCCTTTGTTCTAAATGCAAGACTTCAGAGATCTTTCTTTCTCAATAGATGTTAGTATAGACAAATTTATGTCCTGTACAAATAAGTGTGTGTATAACATAAGCACAAGTTTCTTTCTTTTTTTTCTTTTTTTAAATTTGTGAATGCAACGCAGAAGAGAGCAAAAGTAAATGTGATAAGATCAAGAGAAAACATGCTAATGACTGTATAAGCTATTGGTTAAGCAATATTCTCAGTTATTGCTGACAGTTTTACTGGTTAATTGGCCTAATGGGTGATATGCATTCTGAGTTGACACTAGTGAACTGCCAAGGGCAGTAATAGGGTCATAAAACACAGAGAAGAACTATTGCTATTAATGTTTTCCACTCTAGTTCTGGATCACTACAAAATCATCCAGATGTGCTCTATTACAAATATTCTCAAAGCTAGTGGTGAAATATGATGTTTTAAAATTAATCGGAATAACCAATCACCATTTGCTGTCCCTCCACAAAGGTATATAAAGCAACTGATATTTTGACTGGATTTATTAAAAATTGTTTCAAAGAATTAAAAAAAAAAAACCTTTACTACTTTTGCCTCATTGTTTCCAAAATCTGAAGATTTTTCTTTGGGAAATCCACCGAATAACTGATTTAGCAGCAAAGATTAAATATAGGGCCCTGTTTACTAAGCTGCACTAGCGTTTTTAACGCGTGCTAAATTTTACAATGCGCTAACACTAGAGACACCCATATATTCCTATGGGAATCTCTAGCAGTAGCGCTTGCTAATTTTTACTGCACACTAAAAATGATAGCGCACCTACAGCACAGCTTAGTAAGCAAGGGCCCTTAATTTTTCTAAATCAAAGAATGTTATATGTCTACAGCTATAAGTACAATGTGATCCTTGTTCAGTTTTGTCTCTAAAATATGTTTTAATGTGTTCCTTTGAGTTATATACATAGCTACTGGACTGCATTTAGAATTAAGAGCCAAAAGTGTTAACACCAGCGTTAACATGCTTAGGGGCCCTTTTATTAAGCTACACTAAGAAATGGGCTTAGCGCATCCTTACACGCCAATCCATTTCTATTGCAGCCATCAAAAAGGGTGTTTTCCTGTTTACTTCATTTATGGCCATGTGCTAATGTTAGCATTAGCACGCAGCCATTTTAAAAAAGTTACCTTAGGGGGCACTAAGGACTCCCACATTGTGGATGTGCAAAACAGTTAAGACTAAATTCTATATATCACACCTAAAAAATTGGCACTGAAATGAAATACACCTAGGCATATTCTATAAAGTATATCTACATTTAGGTGTACTTTATAGAATAAGCTTAAATGTCTGCGTGGCCGTGGTTTGTATAATACACTGAGGGGCCCTTTTACTAAGCCGCGTAGGTGCCTACATGCACCCAATGTGTGCCAATTTTGAGTTACCGCCCAGTTACTGCATGGCCCTTGCAGTAATTTCATTTTTGACGCGTGTCCGCTATGCGCACTGGAAAATATTTTTATTTTCTGGAGCAGGGGCGGTAATCAGGCAGTAATCGGCATTTTGCGCATTTAGATCATTACCGCCCAGTAACCACATGTGACCTTACCGCTAGGTCAATGGCTGGCGGTAAGGTCTCAGACCCAAAATGGATGTGCAGCAATTTTCATTTTGTTGCACATCCATTTTCAGCAAAAATGTTAAAAGGCATTCTTTACAGGTGCACTAAAAAATGATTCTGCGCATGCCAAAAACACACGTCTACAGGCCATTTTTCAGTGCACCTTAGTAAAAGGGCCCCTGAGTGGCCATCTGCATGACTAAATTTAATCGTGAGCAGTTACACCAAAACTTCCAACGCCTAAATTACACGCAGACCGACTATATTCTATAACCATGCACATAAATTTTAGAAACACCCATGACCTGCCCATTCCACGCCCATGTCCACACCCCCTTTTCAACTATGTGACTTAGAATTTACATGCATCACATTATAGGATATGCTTATACAGTTCTGCGTGTAAATTCTAATTATTGCCAAATAGTGTCAATAATTGTCCCTCCCAGCTACATATACCATTCCAAATCTAGGAGACCCTTTCCAAGTTCTGGGTGGGCAGATAAACCAAGCATCCAAAAGTCTATCTCTACTTCAGGAACCAGGTGAAAGCTTGGCTTTTCACTCAGGCCTTTAATGGAAGAAGTAACTTACTTGCTAGTCTCACATATACACACAAGGGCCCCCACAGATTAAGCCCTGGCCCCCTCTAATTTTGCCCCCCCCCCCCCAGCCGCCGACCTCCCCACGCCTCTTTTGACCCCCCTGCCGCCGCCCCTCCCCCATTGTCGCCGCCAAGTACCTTTGCTGGCGGGGGTCCCACCAGCCGGTCTTCTTCAGCGTCAGTCGACTCCGGCGCCTTCGCTGATTATCTGTTTCTGACTCCTGACTCTAGCTAAGATAATGTTCAAGCACCTTTCTGACCTCACGTGCAACTTTCTTTGTATTGTTATTTGGATATTTTTACTTCTGTAATTGACTATTGCTTATGTTTGACTTCTTCTTGCTGTATACCGCCTTGAGTGAATTCCTTCAAAAAGGCGGTAAATAAATCCTAACAAATCCAGGGAACTTCCCAGAAATCTTTGCATATTTCAGCTGGTCCATTTGGCCTGGGAAAAAAGCTATGATTAGGACACACAAGCATGGTGGAGGGTTGCCAACAAGGAATGATATTAGATTGGAGTTGGGCACTGCTCTGGTCTCTTCCACCTGTGTCCCTTGCTGCTGCCACCATAAGATGCAATGTGCATGTTACTGCTCATGCAATCCTCTTCCACTTCATGCAACAACAATCAGCAAGTCAGAGATTTAAAGGGACAATGTGCTAGTAAAGGGATTTAGAACACAGAAGACCATGCAGTGGATACAACAGTACCTGTAGATTTGATGCAGGAACATACTGATTATGCAGCCTGTATTTGACACAGGTAGTGTGGTCATGTGGACTGCAGTAAAGGAATTCTGGGGGGGAAATAGGGCTGGGTTCCAAGTTTTACGAGCCCTTATGGCAAGTGGGACAAGCTAAGGACTGGTCGGGAGAGAGTATTTGCTGTCAGACATCTTTTGCCTTGTCCTGAATGAATGGCTGAGGTAAGAGAGAAGCAGAGAAGAAGCCTGGTCCACATTTTGCCACATGATGCCACCTCATATAGGAGGCTGTGTGGTGGTGGAAGTTGAGACTAAACACCAGCTATGTCTTCAGTGGCACAGGCATCTTCCGGTCAGGGGGAAATGTGGAGAGGGGCAGGCCTCGTCCCCTTTGGCCACTACAGTTGGTAAACCCAGAAAGTGGTACACTGGTATGTAGTCTTGAATATGGACATCACAGGGGTAGTTTTCTAAAACATTTTCTATGTTTTGCATACAGAAAATGACTCATAAAATTGCGCAGGTGTATACATACATATAAGTACACATGCCACCAAGAGAAAGTGTACTTTTACAGACTGGTTGGGCTTTCCTGGGAGTGTAATTTGGGCAGAACAGGGATGGAAGCTGTGGCGTGCATGTGCATATTTTATAAAATATGGGTGTACAAACATGGAGTACATGCACACATTTATATCTGCTTCAGAAAAGGTGGAAATGTAAGCAGTACTGTGGATCATAGTAAAGACCTATTTTATAAAAGGCACATGACGCCTATGTTGCCTTCATAAAATAAGCAATAATGCTTTAAAAACCCTGTTATGAAATTCCCTCTTCCCCCACCCCAATCTGACAGATTTTGAAAGTCCAACAGCACAGTTAGAGCTTTTCTTACCACTTCAAGTGCATAGGTGGAGGCCCTACAAGACACAGCTTCTTGCATCTTTACTACAAGCCCCCCTGGTAGCAGGAAAAGGCTGATAATTAGTGAGAAGGGAATGGGACTTGATATATTACCTTTCTGTGGTTTTTGCAACTGCATTCAAAGCAGTTTACATAGTATATACAGGTACTTATTTGTACCTGGGGCAATGGTGGGTTAAGTGACTTGCCCAGAGTCACAAGGAGCTGCAGTGGGAATTGAACCCAGTTCCTCAGTACATCTTCAAATCTAAGCTAAAAGCCCCCCTGCTAATCCCTATTCACTTGTTCAGTACCCAAGTCTGTTTAATCATTCCCATCTTAAGTAATTCCCTTATCCCTTATTTGTCCTGTTTGTCTGTCCTGATTAGACTGTAAGCTCTGTCAAACAGGGTCTGTCTCTTACATGTTTAAGTGTACAGTGCTGCGTATGTCTAGTAGCACTAGAGAAATGATAAGTAATAGTAGTAGTTCTGTGTTTTCCCTGCTGGCTGAGACCTCCATTTCATTCTACCTGGGCTATATTAACTAGAAGTCATAGGGGCCCATCCCCAATACCATTTCCTCTCCATTTGTATCTTTCATAACATACTCAGCATCAGTCAACCCAGGGAAATTGTCATTTACTACAAATGACAGATGCCCAAGTTGTTCCTGTGCCAGTACAAAGCCTCCCATTGTACTTCCTGTTCTTCAGAGTGCAGAACTCCTGACTGCTGTCAAGCAACTAAGGTTTGCTCAAAAAGCACTGAAATTAGACAACTTCTGGAGAACTATTTGGCTATGATGAGGGGGCAATCCTTCTTAGATTAGGAATATGTGCAGGTGACCTCCCTTTTGCCCGCTTATAGTGAGGCAGCCTGGGCAGAGAAATTATATTTGTTAATTCTGTTTAAAGTTTGGTTCAGTCCTGTAAAGTGGAAGAATGTCATCTGGGTTTAATTGCTCAGAAGTCTAGCTTTTGCTAGACTAGAGGTTAGAAAGGTCAGTGAGAAATGAAACTTTCTTTGTCCTGTTTTGAGTGATGGATGGTTAAGGCTAGTTCATATTTACCACATCTGGATACCATTATAAGCAAGGCATACTGGACAGTTTCGCAGGCAGATTAAAGGATTAGGCTAATGCTGTCTAGAAGGAGATAGTGTAGGTTTAAATAATTCTAGATGAGTTAGAATTTGTCTTATAAGGAATTCTGATTTCTGCTTATTTTAGAATATGTTTTATTCTGGGTAATTAATAAGTTCTATTTCTATGTAGAATATCTTTTCAATTTAGTGTTACATCAGTGGCTGACTTTTCAAGTGAGATTGTCTGCAGTTTAAGAGGTCATCATCTGGTTTGAATTATCCACAGTCCTAGCTAGTTCTGTGTAGGAAGCTAGGTGAAAGAGGTCAGGAAAAGTCTTCTCCTTGATTAATTATAGCTAAATGTAGGCCTGGTATTCTGAAAGTAATAACAAATCATGTATATGTGCCATTAAGTAAGATTGGCCCCTTGACCCCTTAATGAATGCCAGAACCCAGTTAGTATGAAGTTGATTGGGAATCTGATTATGAGAAATAATAATAAAATGCAAGAGATAGGTGCCACATTGTCTAGTTTGAGAGGCCCCAGGTCATAGGTCAGTTTAGGAAATATCTTAAACCTATGTAACTGATATTTTGGAGTAAATGTATAGAGATAATTAGTTCAAGACAGGGTAATCAATCTATTCTTTACCATCTGGTGAGAAAGGGGGGCTAGAGAGGTGTAGGACCCTATATAACTGAGAGCAGAGGCAGCTTACGTTAGAGGACAGACAGGAGACGCAGGATCCAGAGAGCTGAGAAAGAGAAGAAGAGACCTAGTGCTGATGTCCTACTTTGTTTGCTGGCAAATAAAGAAGATTTCTCTCTCATTCTGGTGTGTGGTGTTTGACTCTTGAAGTACCACAGATTCTGCTAACAATAGTGGTAATTCCTGCAACAATTCCTGGTGTCAGAAGTGGGATCCCGGACCCTGCATCAATTTCTGGCACCCAACTGACTGAGGAACATTGGCCAGGTATGTATTCTGTATTCTGTATTGTAATCCTAGCTAGGAAACTGTAAACCAGCCCCTCAAAAGTTGAGGGAAGGGGAGTCTGATCAACTCTCAGCGAAGGCCTTAGTACCTTCTAGTCTAGTGGGGACTAGCAGGGAAACCGCCAGAGCTTACCTGTATCTGAGAAATCTGAAATTGTTGGGTGGGATTTTTTGTACAGTATGTGTGTGATGCATGAATGATTAAATGAGTGTGGACTTCTTATAGCTGCGGTTCTAGTTAACGCGAGTTCAACTGGCCAGCGACGGAAGGAAGCGATTGTTGTTTGTTTACCTTTTGTCTCTGGATGTGTGGACCCCATACCACACTTCCAAAAATTTCCCTTCCTTTCTGTGTGTTGTAACTGTAAGCATTATGGGAGGGACAACATCTAGTCAAATTGGTACTCCCCTAGATTGTATGCTTAAGAATTTTAAGAAAGGATTTTTAGTTAATGATTATGGACAGACTTTAAGCTTAAGTACTCTAAGAACCTTGTGTGAAGTTGAGTGGCCATCTATGGGAGTGGGGTGGCCCCCTGGTGGCAGCTTAGATATTGACGTAATCCAGAAGGTCTACAGCATAGTTGTAGGAGAACCAGAATATTCTGAACAACTCCCCTATATAGATTCCTGGGACAGCCTTGTTACTGACCCTCCCTCTTGGTTAAAAACTTATATGGGATCCCCAGTAAAGTTCATGTTGGGCCGCGTTCAAAGAAAGATTATTAGAAAATCTAAACTGGAGGAGGGAAAGAGCCCCAGGAAGCCTACCACCCAATCGGTGGCTTCTGCCCCTACTCTGTCCGAGAAACCCATACTCTCTGTTGACCCCTCAGATCTTGAGCCACCACCTTATGGCCCATTGTTGGGGTTCCGTTCCACCCCCAGAGATCCACGGCGTCCAGCCCAAGCCTCTCCAGCACAGGCTTCTCCGGATAGTTCCTCCCCTTCTGTGCAAACCCCGCCACATCCTAGGTTGGACTTTTCACCCAGCATCTACCCTTCTCTGCCACATTCTTCCCTGCTAACCTCCCAAGACCCGCTTTGGGCTCCACTCCCTGACTCCTCAACTCCCGACAGCCCAGCCTCTCCCTCTAGTACCCCTCCCCACTCATCAGGGGCCCAGCATCCCTTTCAATGGACTGAATCACCTGTGATCACCTCTCAGTCTATGAGTACCCCTCCCCATCCCTCAGGGGTTCAACACGCCTCCCCTGAATGGGTTAGACCCGTTGCAATCACCTTTGAGCATGATAAGAGGGTAGCTTCTAGCTCTACCTCAGGTTCCATTCCCACCTCCTCGAGAGCTCTGCCCCTCCGCCAGGTAACCACCACTCGACCGGATCCTAATAATCAGGGTCAGGTTATACAGGCCTACCAGTATGTACCCTTCACAACCACCAATCTCCTGAATTGGAAGACGCATTACCCCTCTTATACTGAAAAGCCTCAGGCAGTGGTGGACCTAGTGGCTAGCATTATGGCCACCCATAACCCAACTTGGACTGATTGTCAACAGCTTCTCCTGACCCTCTTCACAACTGAGGAGAAGCGGAAGATTTTACAAAATGCTGAGGCCATCACGCGAGCGCGTGCCCCTGAGGGGACATAGGACCTAGAGGAATGGGTTAGAACTCGGTTCCCTCGCGCAGCTCCAGCTTGGGATCCAAATAATGGGCAGCACTATGAACTGTTGTCTGGCTATTGCCGGGACTTGCTGGAAGGTATGAAGAAAGGCATAAAGAGGCCCATTAATCTGGCAAAGGTCTCTGAAATTCTCCAAGGGGCAACTGAATCCCCTGGGGCCTTTTTAGAGCGACTAATTGAAGCCTACAGAACATACACCCCATTTGACCCTGAGGCACTAGAAAACCAGAGAATGGTGAATAGTGCATTGGTGGCCCAGAGTATGCCAGATATCCGGAAGAAGCTGCAGCGTCAGGAGGGATTCGCAGGGATGAATACCACCCAGCTAATTGAGATCGCAAAAAAAAGGTTTTCGTTAATAGGGATCAGGAGATGCGCCGAGAGGCTGACCGGAAGATGCAGAAGAAGGCCGACCTTTTGGCGGCAGCCATTACTAACTCCACCCTTAACCGAGGTCGACCTCTAGCCAATGGGAAGCCAAAGTGGGACCCCGGACCGCCAGCCAGGCCTCGAGATTCCTTCAATCAATCCCGGCCACGAGGGGAGAATCCCAGACCACGATTGGAGAGGGATCAGTGCGCCTACTGCAAGGAAAGAGGGCACTGGAAAGATGAATGCCCCCAGAGGCGCCAGGGACTGAGAAGGGGACCAGGAGATCGAGGAAGCCGAGGCCGAGTTCGAGAGGGAAGGTATGAGCCTTCTGAATCTGACATCATTGGGATAGCCGAGATGGCAGAATGGGATGAATAGGACAGACCAGGTTCCTACAAACTGGGCTCCCAGGAACCCATGGTCAAGCTAACCATAGGGAGCCACTCAATTCCATTCATGATTGATACAGGAGCTGAACATTCTGTTGTGACGGAGCGATTAGCGCCTGTGTCTGGAAAAACTGTCCGAGTGGTGGGAGCCACGGGGGTGCAGAACCGGAGGCCCTTCCTGACGACCCGTAGATGCCAATTAGGCTCACACACAGTCACTCATGAATTCCTGTATATGCCAGACTGTCCAATCCCTTTGTTAGGCCGGGACCTGCTGTCCAAGCTTAGGGCCCAAATTTCCTTTGACTCTGATGGCCAGACTTCAGTCTCCTTTCGGCCCCCGACATCCAGCCCTAAGGGCATATTGAGTTTCTGCTGCCCCCTTGAAGAAGAATGGCGGCTGCATCAGTCGCATGGCCAAGTTGACCTATCCCTGGCCGACAGCTTCCAGGTCAATGGGGTATGGGCAGAAGATAATCCCCCAGGGTTGGCCCGAAATATTCCCCCTGTCCATGTAGATTTACTTCCGAGTGCCCGGCCAATCCATCTTCGTCAATACCCAATTCCCCGAAAGGCTCTGGAAGGGATTCAAGCACATCTGAATCGTCTGTTATCCCATGGAATTATTCGACCTTGCCAGTCTCCATGGAATACGCCACTGTTGCCAGTTCAGAAGCCAGGGACTGAGGACTACTGGCCAGTCCAAGACTTACGAGTGGTCAACAAATCCACTATTTCATTACACCCTGTAGTGCCTAATCCATATGTCCTGCTTGGATTGATACCTTCTGGAGCTACCCATTTCACGACACTGGACCTAAAAGATGCCTTCTTTTGTATTCGGGTGGCCCCCGCCAGTCAACTGCTTTTCGCCTTTCAATGGGAAAACCCAGTAACAGGACGGAAGCTTCAGTATACATGGACCCGCCTGCCACAGGGGTTCAAGAACTCCCCCACCATTTTTGGGACTGCCCTAGGACAAGACCTTAAGACTTTTAAATCTGAGCCTTCCAGGCGAGTTTTACTCCAGTATGTAGATGACCTCCTGATTGCAGCAGTGACCCAGGAAGAGTGTTTCGAGGCTACCAGAGAATTGCTGGAGTTACTCTTGGATGCGAGCTATAAGGTCTCACGCTCGAAGGCCCAACTCTGTCAGTCAGAAGTGAAGTATCTAGGCTTCTGCATTTCCCAGGGAAGTCGGAGACTGGATGTCAGTAGGAAGCAAGCGGTTGCTGCAATTCCCCAACCCAAGTCCAGAAGGGAAGTTAGGGAATTTCTGGGAGCAGCCGGATTCTGCAGAATTTGGATTCCGAATTTTGCACTGATGGCGAAACCCCTTTACCAGGCCACAAAGGGGGGTGAAAAGGAACCATTTGAATGGGGACCTATTGCTCAACAATCCTTCATCGCCATAAAGAAAGCCCTACTCCAAGCCCCTGCGTTAGGCCTTCCTGATGTGGAGAAACCTTTCTCACTGTATGTCCACGAGCGACAGGGGGTTGCTCTGGGTGTGCTGACCCAGATGATGGGATCCTGGCAGAGGCCTGTTGCATTCCTGTCTAAACAGCTGGATGGAGTGGCTAAAGGATGGCCAGCCTGCCTGAGGGCCATTGCAGCAACAGCCTTACTGGTCCAGGAAGCTGACAAGTTGACCTTGGGGCAAGAACTGGTTGTTAAAGTCCCCCACGCAGTTCTCACCCTCATGGAGTACAAGGGCAACCACTGGTTTACAAATAGCCGCATGGTTAAGTACCAAGCCAGCTTGTGTGAGAGTCCACGGATACACCTGGAAACAGTGGCTACATTCAATCCCGCCACTCTTTTGCCAGCATCTGAGGGACCACCGGATCATGACTGTATCCAAACCATGGATGAAGTGTACTCCAGTCGACCAGATCTTAAAGATGTTCCTTGGAGGGACCCAGATGTAATTTATTTCACAGATGGAAGCAGTTACGTGGAGAACTCCAAGTGATTGGCAGGCTATGCTGTGGTGACAGAGGACAAGGTGATAGAAGCAAGGGCCCTGCCCCAAGGAACTTCAGCCCAGAAAGCAGAACTTGTGGCCCTCATACGAGCTCTGGAGCTAGCAGCAGGACTGGTGACCAACATTTATACTGATTCCAAGTATGCCTTCACAACTCTACACGCTCATGGAGCTTTGTATAAGGAAAAGGGACTCATAAATGCCGCAGGCCAACCTGTTAAGTATGGACCTGAAATACTTCAGTTGCTAGAGGCCGTTTGGGCCCCTAAGAAGGTAGCTGTCATTCACTGCCGGGGACACCAAAGGACAGATACTCCAGTGGCCCGAGGGAACCGCCATGCTGATCGGGTGGCCAAGGAAGCTGCTTGAGGACCCCCAGCAGGTACTGTGACCCCCCTGTTCCAGATTCGACTGCAAGAATGGACGCCTATGTACACCCAAACAGAAGAGAAATGGGCTCAAGAAGAAGGGGCAGTAAGGAGACCTGATGGTTGGTTACATCTCCCTGATACCAGAGTTCTGGTGCCACGCCACCTAGCTTGGCCGGTAGTGTCTCAAGCTCATGACCTGTCACACTTAGGGAAAACAGCACTAGCCCACCTACTCAGTCGAGTAGTGGTCTTGGAAGGATTGGATAGTCTGGTTGCCACTGCCTCTGCCCGATGTACTCTCTGTGCCCAGAATAATGCTCGTCAGGGACCCCGTATTCCACCAGGAGTTCAGTCTAGAGGACTAACACCCTTTGAGTCCCTAGTCATAGACTTCACAGAAATGCCCAGGAGCAGTAGGCTCCGATACCTCTTGGTTATGGTCTGTACTTTCTCTGGGTGGGTGGAAGCATACCCTACAGTCACTGAGAAAGCCACAGAAGTAGCTTGAGCCCTCCTTAGGGATGTCATCCCCAGGTATGGACTGCCCCTTGCCATAGGCTCAGATAATGGTCCCGCCTTTGTTGAAGCCACACTTCAGGCCCTGTCCCGCGCATTGCGCATTACCTGGAAATTGCATTGTGCCTACCGTCCCCAGAGTTCAGGGCAGGTTGAGCGAGCAAACAGAACCTTGAAAAATAGCCTAGCAAAGATTTGTCAGGAAACCCAACTGAAATGGCCACAGGCACTGCCACTAGCCCTCTTCCACCTCCGATGCACCCCAACTAAAGGAACAGCCCTCTCTCCCTTTGAAATTGTGTATGGGAAGCCCCCAGCCATTTTGCAGGGAATTAAGGGAGACATAGGGACTTTAGGGTCTGCCCAGGTGCAGGAGCAGGTAGCCCTCTTGGGCCGGATAATTTCTGAGCTTCAGTCTTATGTGAGAGAAATAAACCCTGTCCCCTTCCAGGCTCAGGTACATTCCTTCCTGCCAGGGGATAGAGTTTGGGTGAAAGACTGGAGGCTCCAGCCCTTGGGGCCCCAGTGGAAAGGACCTTTTACTGTTTTGCTTTCTACCCCTGCAGCTGTGAAGGTCGCAGGGATAACTCCATGGGTCCATTGGTCTCGAATCAAGTCTGCTGACCAGACTGAGCCCAGCACGGATCAGACGGAGCCTAAACAGTGGAGAGCAGAAAGTGATCCCGCGGAGCCATTGAAGCTGCGCTTGACCCGAACCAAAGAATCTACTAGCTGAAAAGAAGGGTCAACTGCATACCGCAGGAGCTGCTGGACTTCGGCTTCATACTGAGACTCTTTCTTGCCTGATTCTGGCTTTCCTGGAATTTGAGAGCTTGATCCTTGTCAGTTGAGGTTCTATCCCAACTGGTATAAGAACTCAAAGACTGAGAACATTATATTAGAGTAATCTGTGACTAGCACAGACTGTTGGAATATTATTGCTTAATTAGTTTGCTGTATTTGTTTTAGATTAGGAAGAAAGAAAATGTTAGTAGTTTGGGTGCTTTTGTTGTTTTCTACTCCTTGCCTCCTTGTTCCTAATACCCTAACTCGCTCCAACCTTTGGCTACACTCTGTCCAGGAACTAATTAGCCAGGCAAAGATTACTTCCCCTTGTATTGTGTGTTCCCGATTTTCTCCTTATACCACAGATGTCCCAGCTGTTCCTGTCCCTGTGCCGCTTACAGCTCTTATACCTCCCTACTTTTCGAGTTCGGGCCCTTGGAGCCAGGATTATACTTGGTGGTCCTTTTATAATGCTACCTCCCCCTCTGAATCTTCTCTACGGCCAGTCTTTACGTCTCCCTATCCAGCTTCTGGAGTATTTTGTTTAACAAGAAACATCTCAACTGTTCTTCCCATTTCCTGTAATTATACCAATGTTCTCCCAGAGAAGGGGGAATCTGTGTGGGTAGTCTCTCCAGGTACTCCTATGTGCCCTACTACCGTACCTGCAGATTATGACCCAGGTGATTATCTGGCTCCTAAGCGTACCACTGAGAGGACTATAGTGTCCCGGCTTATTTTCTACTTTCATAAGTCCCCGGGGTATGAAGAGTTTATAACAAATGAGCAGCCTGTCACAATTGGGGATTGGCACCTATGGTGTGCAAAGTCTCCATATCATCTTCGTTCCCCCTGGGATAGGGGCTCGCATTATGGGCATCCTAAGTACCTTGTCCAGCCTGAGCCAACATTTATTGGGAACTTCCCTCACCCTCTCCTTGGCCATTACTGGCTCTGTGATAATGTCCTCCACATGATTCTTCCCCCCATGTATGATTTTTGTGTATTGGTAACCTTGAATTATTTTCCTAAAGTTATTCCTCTTCTCAGGCCACCATCCCCGCACCGCTCTAAGCGAGAGGCCTTGTCCTTACCCTCTTCCGTTGCCACAGAGGATGAGGCGATTGAATTAGCCCTCCAGTATATCAACTCTACTTATCCTCTGACTAAAAAGAGACTTGTGGCCCTTTCTGCCACGGCCTGGATTCCAATTGGGGGCCCGGTAGCGGGTATCACTGAACTAGGCATGGCTACCCGGCGACTTCAGTCCCTACTCCATGTTTTAGTTCATGAGCTGAACGTGGTAGTCAATGCATTGCAGGATCAAATTAATGAATTAAGTGTAGTTTCTCGGTATAACCGTATGGGCCTTGACTACCTCTTTGCAGCCCAGGGTGGCCTCTGCACAGTGCTCAATTCTTCAGAGTGCTGTACCATTGTCATAAATAGGACGCATGTAGTTAGGCATGCCATGGATAAAGTCCTACAGTTGGCCAGTCTTAATGTGGAGGATTACCGAGGAGGATTAGACCTTACCTCCTGGTGGTGGTCATTGACCTCATGGATACGTCCCTTGTTCATTTCCCTAATAGTCTTAGTTTTAGCAGGATTGTTGTTTTGTTTCCTGGCCTCATGTGCTTCGGTAGTATGCCGTCGGACCTTAACAAGTAGGGTAATGGTGATTCACAAGCCTATTCCTAGAAGTTATGCCCCAGGAGGAGGTATGGAGTTGGGATCACTATAATCCCCAGAGTTTGAGTTGTGAGACTTATCTCTGCATAAGCTGATTTTAGTCTCAAAGAGGGGAATGAGGCAGCCTGGGCAGAGAAATTATATTTGTTAATTCTGTTTAAAGTTTGGTTCAGTCCTGTAAAGTGGAAGAATGTCATCTGGGTTTAATTGCTCAGAAGTCTAGCTTTTGCTAGACTAGAGGTTAGAAAGGTCAGTGAGAAATGAAACTTTCTTTGTCCTGTTTTGAGTGATGGATGATTAAGGCTAGTTCATATTTACCACATCTGGATACCATTATAAGCAAGGCATACTGGACAGTTTCGCAGGCAGATTAAAGGATTAGGCTAATGCTGTCTAGAAGGAGATAGTGTAGGTTTAAATAATTCTAGATGAGTTAGAATTTGACTTATAAGGAATTCTGATTTCTGCTTATTTTAGAATATGTTTTATTCTGGGTAATTAATAAGTTCTATTTCTATGTAGAATATCTTTTCAATTTAGTGTTACATCAGTGGCTGACTTTTCAAGTGAGATTGTCTGCAGTTTAAGAGGTCATCATCTGGTTTGAATTATCCACAGTCCTAGCTAGTTCTGTGTAGGAAGCTAGGTGAAAGAGGTCAGGAAAAGTCTTCTCCTTGATTAATTATAGCTAAATGTAGGCCTGGTATTCTGAAAGTAATAACAAATCATGTATGTGTGCCATTAAGTAAGATTGGCCCCTTGACCCCTTAATGAATGCCAGAACCCAGTTAGTATGAAGTTGATTGGGAATCTGATTATGAGAAATAATAATAAAATGCAAGAGATAGGTGCCACATTGTCTAGTTTGAGAGGCCCCAGGTCATAGGTCAGTTTAGGAAATATCTTAAACCTATGTAACTGATATTTTGGAGTAAATGTATAGAGATAATTAGTTCAAGACAGGGTAATCAATCTATTCTTTACCATCTGGTGAGAAAGGGGGGCTAGAGAGGTGTAGGACCCTATATAACAGAGAGCAGAGGCAGCTTACGTTAGAGGACAGACAGGAGACGCAGGATCCAGAGAGCTGAGAAAGAGAAGAAGAGACCTAGTGCTGATGTCCTACTTTGTTTGCTGGCAAATAAAGAAGATTTCTCTCTCATTCTGGTGTGTGGTGTTTGACTCTTGAAGTACCACAGATTCTGCTAACAATAGTGGTAATTCCTGCAACAATAGGAGGCCATTTTTAATTTTACTTTTTTCATATAAAAAGTCAAACAAGAATCTTTCCTTATTACTTCAAATTGCATTGAGATAGAACTGATAAAAACAGTTTCAGGATAGGATATTCCTGTTCCAGAGCCCTTTCTCATATTAAAAATAGACAATCCCATACTCAGAACTACACATATGCCAGTATTAGTCTGGAACAGTGGTTCTCAACCCAGTCATCGGGGCACACTCAGTCAGTCTGGTTCTCAGGATATCCACAGTTAATTTTTAATTGTGATTAATCATGGGGCATAGCCAGCAGTCCATTGGGGAGTGGATTAGGAGGCACACATTTCCTCCCTCTCCCACCCCAATTAGGTGGCATACCTTTGCTGGTGGGGATGCCAAAGCCCTACCGGTTGAAGAAATCCACTGCCAAAGCATCCCCCCTTCCTCCTTGTACTGTTTCAGGAGCGAGGAAGTCAGCAGCAACTCCACAACCATGCTCACTTCATGCACGAACTTGGGGAGTGCAAGCATTGGTGACTGGAGGCATGCCACTGACTTCCTCATTCCTGGGGCAGTACAAGGAGGAAGGGAGTGACTCAGGCAGTGGATTTCTTCAGCTGGTGGGGCTTCAGCAACCCCACCACTCCACCCCAGGTCCACTGTCCCTCTCTCTCTCCCTCTACTGCCCTCCCTCAGATTCATTAAATCTCTCTCTTCCCTCTCTCCCAACCCCCCTCCCATCGAACACTTCTCTCTTTTTCTTCCTTCCCTCCACTCTTACAACTACTACTAATCATTTCTATAGCGCTACTAGATATACACAGTGCTGTACACATTATATGCAGGTACTTCCTCTATCCTTAGGATTCACAGTCTAAGCTTATGTACCTGGGGCAATGGAGGGTTAAGTGATTTACCCAAGGTCACAAGGAGCTGCAGTGGGAATCAAACCCAATTCACCAGGATCAAAGTCTGCTACACTAACCATTATGCTACTGGATACAAAGAGGGGCAGGGACACAGGGGGAGGGATGGGAACACAGAGGGGAGATGCTAGGCAAAACAGATAGGGATGCAGAGGGAATAATGGTGAACATAGAGTTAGAAGAAATATCAAATGGACTGGAGACCCTGAAAAGGGCAGAAAAGGAAAAGAACTACTGGAGGGAGGTAAGGAAACAGAGCAGAAGATCACTGAAACTTGGTGGGGAGTGTTGGGGAAACTATGGATGGGAGAGATGGAGAGATAACCTGGAAACAAGATAAGGAAAGAGAGACATGGATAGAGCTGGGGCTGTTGAGGGGATGAGAGGCAGTGGAGGGTAGGTGAGGGCCGAGAGAGTGAGTACAGAAAAAGGAAATAGAGGACTATGGAGTTGGTGAAAGATGGGAGGCATAGAAGACTGGATAAGGAGAGATACAAATGGAGCAAGGGGAGTTCTGGAGAAGGAACGAGAGGTAGATAGATGTGAAGTAAAAAGGAGAATACTACAAAGAGGGTAGGGGAGAAAAGGGAGACAAGTAGAGGCATTTTCGAAAGGACATCCAAGTCAGAACTTCCCAAATGGATGCCTATCTCACATAAATTTTTGAACAGGAAATACATAAAATATTTCTTGTTTGAAAATACACAAGATTGACATGCATTTGCTGGAAACATCCAGCTTGAAGAGACATGTTACAAACTGGAATGTCCAAATTATAAACAGCAGGAGTGGGGGGAGTGGGAAACAAGACACATGGACGTCTGTATGGCAGCATTCTTTGAAACTGACCACACAGATATCCATGCAGAACACAAGGGTAGCCAAATGCTTAGTGCAGTGAACTGTGAACCAAGGAACTCAGGTTCAAATCTCACTTTAACTCTTTTATTTTGCAATTGTGAGCCCTCCAGGAACAGCTGTATACCTACTGTACCTGAATGTACATGACATCCATAGCCTTTAGGCTTGCAGGTGGCTTATATGTTTAGGTACAGTAGATATTTTTCTGTTTTTGGAACATAAGAATACTGGGTCAGACCAATGGTCCACCTAGTCCAGTATCCTGCTTTCAACAGTGGCCAATCCAGGTCACAAGTACCTGGCAGAAACCCAATTAGTAGCAGCATTCCATGCTACCAATGCTGGGGCAAGTAGTGGCTTCCCCCATGTCCATCTCAATAGCAGACTATGGACTTTTCCTCCAGGAACTTGTCCAAACCTTTTTTAAACCCAGATATTCTAACCACTGTTACCACATCCTCCAGCAATGAGTTCCAGAGCTTAATTAGTTTTTTACTCAAAGATCTGTTCTTTGAGTAAAATGATATTTCCTCGTATTTGTTTTAAAAGCATTTCCATGTAATTTCATTGAGTGTCCCCTGGGCTTTGTACTTTTTGAAACAGTGAAAAATTGATTCACTTTTACCTGTTCTACTCCACTCAGGATTTTGTAGACCTTAATCATATCCCCCCTTAGCAGTCTCTTTTCCAAGCTGAAGAGGCCTAACCTCTTTAGCATTTCTTCATGTGGGAGGAGTTCCATCCCCTTTATCATTTTGGTCGCTCTTCTTTGAAGGGCTCATAATTACAAAATAAATATTAAAAAACAAAATGCTGAAGCAGAATTTAAACTTGAGTCTCTTGGTTTACAGTCTACTGCACTAACCCCTAGGCTACTCCTCTGACTTGCTTCCTGTTTTGTTAAGAATGCTCATAATACCAGAAGTTCTCATAGAGCCAAGTCTCCCTTTTGGTTTCACTTTTGGGGAGAGGGGGAGGACATCAACCACTGGGGGACTAAGGAGGTGTTATGCCTTACTCCCTCCAGTGGACAGCTGCTCAATCAGGGCACCTGTTTGTACTCTGGAAGGAAACAGGTCTAAATAAGGACATCCTTCTTTTTAGACATGGACATTTCTTCCCCTTTGATAATCGCTCTTGGATATTCATATTTCAGGCCCTCTTTAATCCTTCCCAAAACACACACCCCTTGCTATTTAGATGTACTGTAGTGTCAGGTGTCTCTTTTCTACCTTTGCAAAATCAGTACATGAATGTTGCAAGCACATGGATATCCATTTCAGCTTTTTGAGAAGTCCATTTGCTTCAAAAATATACACCTTAGGGTAATAGCAAATGGGTAGATATAAACACAGAGAAAAGTAGAACAACAAAACATAGAAAGATCAGTGGCAGACAGATGTAGAGAAAGAAAGAAAAAAGACAAGAGGAGAGAGAAGAAATGGAAAGTCAAACCTGGAAAAGGGAAATGGAACTTGATATACTGCCTTTCTGTGGTTTTGCAACTACATTCAAAGCAGTTCACATAGTGAATACAGGTACTTATTTGTACCTGGGACAAGGGAGAGTTAAATGACTTGCTCAGTCACAAGGAGCTGCAGTGGGAATTAAACCCAGGCCCCCAAGGTCAAAGTCTGCTGCACTAACCACTAGACTACTCCTCCACTCCTCCAAAGAATTTAGGAGAAGACTGACACAAGGAAAGTGGAAAAGAGACTGGGTTCAGCTCAATTAGAAAAATGGGAAATGCAGATCTTTTTTATTTTTATGCTTTGCAGAGTACAGGAGAAAATGCATTTCTGTTTCTCTTTTACCATTATTGCATTGCTTATAGAGACTGGCTTTCTTTGATGGAGAGGAGAGGGGTCTCCATTTCACTTTGTGTCTGCATGGGTTTTTTTTTTTTTGTGATTCCCTGTTCTGTATCTGGTGAGGGTCTGTCCATGTTCAGCATGTTCAACTGAGGTGAGGAATTCCTGCTAGCATGTAGCGTCTGTATAGGAATATTTAACAGTACAGCTTGTAGTAGGTGTATTGGTGCTCTAGGACCTTTACAGTACTCCTTTGTGGGTTAGGACTGTTATGGTTTGGTAAGTTTGCTATATAATTTTGAATGTCTTTTTCCAGAGTTTTGTTATTTTTCAAGGTGTCTTGCCCTATTTTAAAGCAGACCCTTGACACCCAAAATAACAATACTAAAGATTAGTGGTCTCAACGTCCTGTATTGTCACCACACAAACAAACAACCCCCCCCCCCCCCCCACACCTGATTTAAGCAAAGTGTCTGTCAGTGATAATTACCTTTTGAATATGTTCTTTCTGGCTTCCACAACTGGCTTCATGATTGTTGCAGTTATGCATGCCTTGCCGCATCTGAGAAAATGGAACCGATGTTTCAGCCATTATATATAAAGACAAACTGCAGACCTCAGAGCTTACCTTGAAGAAAGCCACTGCATGATGATTGAAACGTTGAATCCACTTACTCAGATGCGGCAAAGCCCAGACAACTACAACAATCACAATTTCAATATTTTTTGTATACCGTGTTATACGATGGATTGCTCCGTTATTCGGGAATATGGAGCTTGTGATAAGACCTGGAAGTTCATGGTTTCTATTGAGATTCTGCCCAGTCCTGTAGAGAATCCAGACTTCACGCCACACAGAAAAATTTGTTAAATGGTGTTATCAATTATAATGGTGGTTTTACCTGATAGCTGAAACTAGCTGGAGGGGGAGGGTTTCTTTATGCATAGAAGGCCATGGTGTCTTCTATTTTAAAGTGTGTGTGGGGGGGAGGTGTGATGCGGTGGTGGACATGTTGTGTGGAAACATCACTTTGACTTGCCCAAATATTTCTAGAGATGCCACTGCCAAAATGAGCTTTTTTTTTTTTTAATTATTTACAATCTATGCAGGGCTCTGGAAGTAATGAAGCTAATTTTTAAAACACTTTCTACACAGGAAACCCATCTGTACACATTGAAACGGGCTGTTGCCATATCCACCTATATAAGAACATGCAGAGTGATTTTACTTACACTTTTATTCATCTATAAAGCAGGTGTTCCTGGAGCAGAGCTTGGGGTTTGCACATATCCTTTCAAAACTGAAAATATATATGCATAACATGCAGACATACATGTTTTGGAGCAGATGTAAGTATATTCATGTGCCTGACACCACTGATTGTGTTGGGGAAAGGGAGGAAGATAATTCTATAATGCATTTTTCCACGTGAGAAAGGACTGTTTTACATATCAAAAAGATCTTTTACAAAATTAGCCTGTGGTATACATTCATATAAGTACTTGTGGTGACATGACAGTGTGTTCTTATATATATGTACAAATAGCAAAACAAAAAGCACCAAGAGCCTTCAAAATCGGGACAAAGTTCCTTTAATCGCATAACTTGGACATCAACCTTCCAAAAATATACAACATGAAGGCATTCCTGGAGCACAGTTTGGGTGGAGTAGAGAGCAGTTATTCATTCATTCCTTTAAGTATTTATAGACCTGCTTAAACATAAGCAGTTTACAGTTTCATTTTGCCACTGGTGAGCCCACAATCTAAGTAGTACCTTTGTACCTGGGACAATGGAGGGTTAAGTGACTTGCCCAGGGTCACACAGAGCTGCAGAGGGAATTGAACCTGATTCCCCAGGATCTCGACCCACTGCTGAACATCAGGCAGTAGCAGGAATTAAACCCAGTTCCGCAGGTCCACAAGCTGCTGCACTAACCATTAGGCCACTCCCATGTACTTTATAATAGCTGGAAGTATGCACCTGCTTTGGTGCAGGTGTCAAATGTCTGCATCTGCATTTATATGTTACGAGAGCTGATTTTAAGAACCTATTTTCCAAAAGCACACCGGCACCTTTGTTGCCTTTATAAATAGCACTTGTAGACTTCTCATATAGGTATCCTGTCATAAATCATACACAGATATTTTTAGAAGAGAAATTATGGACTAAATTCTATATATGGTGCCTAAAACGTTGGTGCCAAAAAAAACCGCTCATTGCTAAAGTTACACACAGTTTATAGAATAGTGCTTATGACAGGGAACTGCAACTACATTTAGACACGGCCATCTAGGTGTGGATCCCGCCTTATTCTATAATTATGCATGTAACTGAAAGGAGCGCTAGTGTAGTGAATTTGGAATAATATAAGGACTTTATTTTGCTGCAGTTGAACATAGATAATACAGGAAACATGCATAGTGGCGTAGGGATGAGGGGAACATTTTTTTCAAAGCAGCTTACTGAATAACTAAGCAGTTACATGGGTGAATTCTTCAGGCTGCAATTTGCTTCAATCCAGTGGCGTAGCCAGAAGTCAATTTTTGGGTGGGCCAACAGGTTGGATGGGTGGGCACGAGACAGTGGTGTGCTGGTAAATGTTTAACAACAGGCTCTCTCCCCGGTCCACCTCTGTGCCCCCCCCCCCCCCCCCCCGTCCACCTGTGCACCTCCCCTCAAAATTGCAGCGCTGGCTATAGCTGGGGAGAGAGCTTGGGGGGTGGGGGAGGCAATGCATTACTCTCTCCAGGAAAAAAAACATTAAATGATCCCAGGTTCCAATCTAATTCATGTTTAATGTGGGATAAAATGCCATAAATAAGCAAATAAATATAAACTTTTAATGTGGAGTACCTGATTCTCAAAGTGGACATGTTCCAATCATTATAATGAAAATAAAATGATTTTTTTCTACCTTTGCTGTCTGGTGACTTTGTTTTTCTGATCATACTGGCCCAGTATCTGATTCTGCTGCTATCTGTCCTCTTTACTCCGTTTCCAGGGCTTCCTTTCCATTTATTTCTTTACTTTCCGCCTTTCTTCTTCATTTCTTGCTCTGGGTCCTCCGCAGACTTGACTGTCCAGTGGATCCAGCTTCTGCCTATTTTCTTCATCCATGTGCAATTTTCTCCTCTCTTCCTTTTCCCTCATCTCATCTCCTTCCTCACTCTTCCCTCCCCTCCATCCATGTCCAGCATTTCTTCTCTCTCCCTTCCCTCTCCTCCATCCATATCCAGCAGCCTCCTCTCTCCTGCCCTTTCCTCCATCCATCCATGTCCAGCAACCCTCCTCTGCCCCCTGCCCTCCCCTCCATCCACCCATGTCCAGCAACCTTCCTCTCTCCTCTTTCCTCCCCTCCATCCACCCATGTCCAGCAACTCTCCTCTCCCCTCCATCCATCCATACCCAGCAATTCTCCTCTCTCCCCTGCCCCCACCTCCATCCATCCATCCATCATCCCCAGCAATTCTCCTCTCTCCCCTGACTCCCACCTCAATCCATCCATCCCCAGAAATTCTCCTCTCTCCCTTTCCCCCACCTCCATCTATCCATCCATCATCCCTAGCAATTCTCCTCTCTCCCCTGCCCCCCACCTCCATCCATCCATCCCCAGCAATTCTCCTCTCTCCCCTGACTCCCACCTCCATCCATCTATCCCGTGACTCTCCTCTCTCCCCTCCCCTCCCACTCCCATCCATGTGTCCAGCGATTCTCCTTCACCCCCATGCATCCTTCCCTCCCATTCCACCTGCCCGCCCTCTCTCTGACGGCAGCGCTTCCCAGACGCTGCCTACCGCCGCCACGATCTACCTCCGCCCTCTGTCTCACTCTCAACAGCAGCGGTAGCGTCGCGATTCAAACACGCTGCCTCCTGCTTCTAACCCGGAAGCGTCTCCTCTGCATAGGAGACGCTTCTGGGTTAGAAGCAGGAGGTAGCGTGTTTGAATCACTACCGCTGCTGTTGAGAGTGAGACAGAGGGAGGAGGTAGATCGTGGCGGCGGTAGGCAGCGTCTGGGAAGCGCTGCCGTCAGAGAGGAGGAGGCAGATGCAGGATCAGCGCTGCCTGCTCCCTCCGCTCCGCTGCTGGGTGGGCCTGAACCCAAACTGGGTGGGCCTAGGCCCATCCAGGCCCACCCGTGGCTACGCCCCTGCTTCAATCTCAGCAGCTAAAAGTATACATGCCATGAAACTCTTCATATTCTTTGAGCAATGGTGAAAAGTGGAGGGGTGCAATGGAGTGAAGTGGAATGAGGTGAGGCGAGGTGATAGTGAGGGCAGGAGTGGCAAAGTCTGTGCAAGGATTTCATTTTATTTATTTATTTTTAAAATTCTAACCCACTTACAACCTAAGCGGCTACCATAAAAGCATACATATTAAAACAATACACAAACATCAGACAACAAAACACTGCCAAATACATTTTCCCTTAAGGTGCTGCCATAAACTTCATTAATACACTCCCTAGGTGTGCTCTACCATGCATATCTTTTCTCTTGCTGTAAAGCAGGCCCCATTAGCCCTGAATTTGCTACAAAATATAGTGGGCTTGCAAGTTCTCTAAGTAAGCTCTAAATTACCTGCAATATTGGCATGATTCATACAAAAAGTGGACTGCAGATGGCCTTGAGATGGCACACTGGTTGTTTTGATAGGTGCTGATCCATCACCTCTGTTGAAGGGAAATATAGTCATGACACTTTGCCTCTGAGGAATGGCACAAATTCAGTCATCTACAGTCATAGAAATGTCATAGTGGATTGAGGATGATATGGGAAGAAAAACTAGCCAAAATGGATTGAAGGAATTATGGTAATGTTGTAATAGGTTGAGGATGACATAATGCTGTATCTACCTCTCTACCCTCATCTCCCCCTACATTTCTACCCGTAACCTCCGCTCTCAAGACAAATCCCTCCTTTCAGTACCCTTCTCCACCACCGCCAACTCCAGGCTTCACCCTTTCTGCCTCGCCTCACCCCATGCTTGGAATAAACTCCCTGAGCCCATACGCCAGGCCCCCTCCCTGCCCATCTTCAAATCATTGCTCAAAGCCCACCTCTTCAATGTCGCCTTCGGCACCTAACCACTACACCCCTATTCAGGAAATCTAGACTGTCCCAACTTGACATTTTGTCCTTTAGATTGTAAGCTCCTTTGAGCAGGGACTGTCCTTCTTTGTTAAACTGTGCAGCGCTGCGTAACCCTAGTAGCGCTCTAGAAATGTTAAGTAGTAGTAGTTGTAATAGGTTGGGGATGACATAATGCTGTATCATTTTAGTGCAATAGAGATCATGATGAGGATGATGATGATGAAACAGAGATTATATACTGTCACAGAAGACTGGAGATAGTAAAGAGATAGTGCATTGCATCTAAGAATTGGACAGGAATCATTATTCCAGCAGATTGAAACAATACATTGTCACAATGGATTGGGTTAATATGGGAATCATACAAAATATTAGAAGTGAGAGTAATATTTTATAGTACCTAATTAAGGTCTGATACAAAGTTTCATTGAGTTGGGGCTGTAGTTGCTAAGCTGTATTACTGATTAGCGTGCATTAACACTGGTAACATTCTTTATTTTACCATGTCTCATTTTATGCAATGAAGTCTAGTTACAGTTAACAGAAGCAAATTTGTTAATGCACCTTAGTAGCTACATTACAGGAATGAAGCATGATCTATCTCATTAGAAGAGAATGACACATTCCTTCCACAGATTGAAGACAGCACATTATTCCAATAGATTAGGGGATACCCATTTCACCAATGTAACTTTTTTTGTAGTAGTAGTCGGGTGGGGGGGGGGGGGGGGTTGCTCATTTTCTTTTTTGCATTCATGTTTAAAAAAATAGTAGCAGATACTATATAACTTTCTAATGAACAAAAATTGCATCTGAGTTTTCTGCATTTGCCAACCACAAATGAGCCACAAATAAAAGCCACATTCTTTAGATCAATATTTTAGTAGATTGTCAGGTGAAAAGTATGCCATAGGATATCTTATCAGGCATGACATCAGTGCAGTCAATTGAACGGCTACCAGAGATGAACCAGATCACACCATTTTACAGGTTCTGAAATAAAAAATTAGGTTTTAAAAAATCTGAATTGGATATCAATAATGGTGTGTCATAAAGGAAATCTTATTCACTGAGATTCTAGAAATCTGATATTTTCTGAATATTTAGGGTCCTGATCACTAAGCAGCGCCTAAAAGTTCACTATCATTTTTGATACATGCTAAACGCTAAGTTGCCCATAGAAACATATGGGCAACTCTAGTATTTAGCGCACGATAAAAACACTAGCACACCTTAGTAAACAGGGCCCTTAATTTAAATTCCAAGATCGACTTGAAAACTGGACAGTTTGGAACACAGTACTATTCTGCTATTTGAGACATTTGCTATTCCAATTGTGGTATCCATGTTCTCTCACCTTGTAAGCAAGATGATAATTCAATAAAAGAGTGAAAGTCCAAAATACATATATTTTATCTTACAAAACAGGTACATTCAGAAACATACTCTGGACTTGGAAACATGGTTTAACAGAATAATAAAATCATGTGATTCTAATTTGCTTTATCTTGCTCTCTCAATTCAAATACAGGTAATTTTATAATTCACAACTCACCCTAAGGTAATAAACATGTAAAATTGAATAAAATACTAAACAGACTGAGGTGTCAATAATTAATATTTGTACAACTGTAGACCCAGGTTCTGAATCATCCACTTTCTTTTCACATAGCAATACAAGAAACTTGCCTTCTGCAAATCTTTCCTCCAATCACACAAAGACAAATCAGCCTTCAGGCAAATCAGAAGTGTGCATTTAAGCTTAGCTGTACTTGGATTTTTGCCATATTCCTTAAAAGTTTACTAAAATAAAAAAATAAAAGTAAAACACCCCCATCCTTTCTTTGCAATCTTGAGCGTATGATGCTTTTTGGGGGATAAAGGAAAGATGCTTTTTATTTCATGAATTTGCCTGTCAAATGTTAAGGAAGAAAAGGGGTTTGAGAGCAGCATTCAAATTTAGGACTGAGGGGTGGGGACAAGGTGTGCCAAGGTGTATAAATAGAGGACCTTTCAACATACTGATCACCATTCAAGCCTGAAACCCTTCCCTAGCTCTGGGATAAACAGTGCATTTGGGAGAAAAGGTAAGCCTAGTACTTCTCTCAGACATGCACCTGTTAAGAGGTGAAACTTTAAACCTGTGTCACTTTGACTTTTGCATACCTTCAATCTCCTTAGTTAAACCACTGAAGTTACCATATGATAGATTAGAGAAGAATGAGGAAAATGCAAAACTAAAGGGATGGCAAGAGTCATTTCTGATTTTCTGTTAATGATTTACTAGTTAACTAAAACCAACCAAGAAGCTCTTTTCTTAAGACCTTCTGAAAGTACTTAAGCTCCCTTTGGGAAATGATGCATGTTAGTGTTTGCTATGTATAAATTAACTTCTTATGTCCATGTGACACTAAGGCCCAGTTTGGTTATTGTGAAAGTCGTAATGCTGAATTTTGATTTGATTTTGATAGTTTCCTGGGGCACATTTTCTTTTAATTTCTAGTATTTTAACATAGACAAACTAAATTAGCTTCAACAAGAAACACCTCGTCTCCAAAGTTACCCAGGTATAGTTTTAAAAAATGTGTATAACATATTCTTCAGAAATGTTCATTAGTGAGCATTTTTGCGTATGTGTGGCACTAAGAAAAGCTGTGGAATTTTTGACCAAATACCCTAAGAGGTTCATTTTCAAAGTAAATATATTGACAAAGTTACATAGGTTACTAAGGGGCTCGTTTTTAAAGCACTTAGACTTACAAAGTTCCATAGATTGCTATGAAACTTTGTAAGTATATGCACTTTGAAAATTAGCACCTAAATGAATTATTTTACGGTATACTTTGTGATTAGTGAAATTCACAAATAATGTTACATGGGTAGATGATAGGCATGATTTATACACTCAGAAAAAAAACCCAATGATTCTCCTTCAATTTTTAGCAGCAGGGATGGAGAAGTAGTCTTGTGATAAGAAAAATGAGCTGAGAAACAGGGGAACTTAAGGTTCGAAATCTGTTTCTCCCACTGAGGTACATTCTCACCTTGGACAAGTCATTTCCCTGTCTGTAGTCTCAGGTACAAGTAGATTGTAAGCCCTCTGAGGACAGGGATGTACTTACTGTACCTTAATGTAACTCACCTTGAACTGAGGATGGAAAGGTGAGAAATCAAATCTATAAAGTGTGTACAATTTATAGACCAATTTTTGCTAGTTTTTCCATTTCAATGCTATTGCGATCAATTGTTTAAAAAGTGTTTATTAAAAGTAGCTGCCGGTAGCTCAAGGAGCACATCAGGTATAACAATTGGTGAGATGTTGTTTTTATGGCACTTTCAGCACTTGCGTATCATGGAGAAAGGGTATTTGTCAGTGTTTCTGCTGCTTGTGGCTGTCTCCCATAGCCTGGCCAAAGATCCTGTAGTCAAAGAGAGTGTTAAAAAGCATGTGACAAAAAAAACCTCAGACTCTTTCCAGAGGTAAGAGTTTTCAGAAGTATTTCATCCCTTCCCTCTGCCTTGCCCTTTTCACTCCCATCTCAGTTTCACATAATTCTCTTTCCTACTTACCTGACTGGTTCTTATAACCTCTGCCTGTAACCTTAAACATGTCCCTTCTGATTCTTCTGTTGATAAGGAATGTCTCTGTGTTTCTCTAATGTATAAATCCTGAAATATAAAAACCCCAGCAATATCCAGTGTATTGCTCAGCTTCCGCCTTGCAGGCTTCTTTTAAACGTCTGCCTGCAGAGCTGAAATATTATATGAAACACTGCACCTGTGGAGCACACCTTTCTTTACAAGGTAATTTCTCTTTGTCCTTTTCTTTCAGGGTGGGGTGACAGTCTTGAATGGGTTCAGACTTATGAGGAAGCCTTGTTCAAAAGCAAAAGCAGGTATTATTTACATAGTCATCTATTTCCTTCCTTGTACAGGTAGTGCCATCTAGTGTACTATTTAATTTATTTGAGACCAAGGTTCAGGAGCTCAAAGATGAAGCTAATCGGCAATCATTGGATTCAAGATGGCAGTCCTGTAGCAGGATCTTAGCATACTTACTGCTGATGTACTATTTTAAACATCATTTCTCTTTTTCCCCCTTCAAGTAATAAACCTCTGATGGTTATCAATCATCGTGAAGACTGCCCACATTCTCAAGGTAACCATATTTTAGTTACTTTTTTTTAATAATAAACAAGAATGGGTAGCATATTTCATTGTTTAAATCTTCAATACCATTTTACAGTAATTTATGGCAATTTAACAGGCAACAGGACTATAAGCTCTTAAATCCTTCGTCAAGGTCAATGCATATATCAAATTCAAGACTAGAATAATTTCTTCTTTCTCTTCTTATTCTAATAATAATATAAAGGGGGGGGGGGGAACTGTGTACTCAAGCCTAAAGGGTCCTTTTATAAAGCTACAGTAGAAAATGGCTTTAGCGTAGCCTACCGCAGGTGTTTCCCACGTACTAAGACCATTATTACTGCAGCCAGAAAATGGCCTATTTTCCATTTTCCAAATTAATGGCCAGATATTAACATCTCCACTGTTGATGACCACAAGTATATATACTGGTTCTTCTAATAATCCACAATGAATTTTTGATACCAGATCTAGTAGTATCTTAATAAGACAAATATCACCAGAACCTTAGCAGTATTACACAAGACCCATTAGTCTTTGTCATCGAGCTTTACACACATACTTCATCATCGGTTCTTAAAAGTGAAGTTTTCGTTCACTTTTTTTTTAATTTATACATACTCATCTCAAAAATATCCTTATGCTTTGTCGGCCACTACCAAATATTAATGCATGAGTTCTTATTGCCATCTATTTTGTAGGCGGCAAGGGCTCATGCGATAATCGCATGATAGTCAGCAATATAAGTAGGCCTTTTACAAGTGCGCACTAAAAATAAGCGTGCGCTGAATGCTAGAGACCCCCATATATTCCTAAGGGCATCATTAGCATTTAGCACATACTAATCATTAACATGCACATCGATCAGAAAGACAAAGAGTAGCTTCTTGTTCTTGGTCACAAGACAGATATAGGGCCATAGTTACTAATGTGCTCTATTGATAATTTACTTCTTACCGGTGTTACTAGTCTCACTGCATAAAATGGGACTGCAGTAAAATAACATGGATTAACAATAAAATAACATACATTAACTGTCATACACATTAATAAATATCACCCTTTGATGTACCTGGTGGGGTTTGATCATAGTTTTGTTTGTTTGGTTTTTTCATTATTGTTGCTGCTTATACTCAAAAGAAAGGAATTGGGTGGACTCAAGAACTGATATGTTTCAAAGTCTTTAGATAATTTTGATTCTGGGCCAATAAACAGCATCACAGCCTGACTACTTTTTTTTTTTTCATATGGCAAAGAATTAATCTGTAACTTTTAGGTTTAAGACATGGTGAAAAAACATTCAGCTGACTGACAAAGTGAATGTTAAGAATTTAAAAAAAAAAACCAATTTTATGAATTCCAAATGAATAGTCATTATTATAATGAAAACAGAACATATTTCACATGCAATGAAGTCACAATGATTTTCCATTCAGGTTTCTGTGGTCATAAACTGTGACAAACAGGACAGTAGGATTAATTGTGCGTTTCTTTGCAGCTCTGAAGAAAGCATTTTCTGGACACAAAGGCATTCAGAAGTTAGCAGAAATGTTTGTTCTTTTGAATGTTATTGTAAGTTTCATTACATTTTATTTGAAGTTAAATTTACTTGTGTCAATATTCAAAATCACAGATAGGGCTAGCATTAGGTGTTGCCTACATAATCATATTATTTTCAAAATTTCCCACCAATGAATGTAAACGTTTTCTCCCAGATTCTATAAAGGTCACCCAAATTTGGGCACAGATCTCAGATCGGCGTTGAAAATAATTAGTTAATAGGCTCCAATGATTTAATTATTGAAGTTAGCAAGCACTTAATTAGCACTAATTATGATGAGGATGCAGATCTGGCTAAGTGCTACTCTGTAACGATGGGTGCCTGAATTGGATCGTGTAACTCAAAAGGGAGCGTGGCTATGGAAAGACATGGGTGAGTCAGGGGCATTCATAAAAAATGTGCACAGCATTACAGAAAAGTAGGGATCTATGCCCAATTTGCATACCAGGATTTACACCAGGTTTTCAGCTTGCATAAGTCCTCACACCCAAAGTTGAGCGCCAAATTCAGAACTCAAGGGTCCTTTTACCAAACTACAATAAATAGGGCCCTTTTTGCTATGTGCTGTGGTCCTTTTTACCATAGTAGGTGAAAAGGCCAAAAAATGGCATGGCTATGCAGTAAGATTTCACGTACCGCATGGCCGTGCAGGGGGAGCACTTAATGCCACCTATTGAGGTGGTGTTAAGGGCTCCCATGCTAACCTGGCGGTAACCAAGTAGCATTTGGTGTTGTCCGATTACCGCTGGGTTATTGCTGCGCTGGAAAATAGCTGTTTTCTGTAGTGCAGCAAATGACACTAGCTGGGGCTGAAAGTAGCACCGGCACCTGTGTTTGGCTGGTGGTAGTTCCAGATTAGCGTGCAGTAACCTGCGTTGGGCTTACCGCCACTCTCTAAAAGGGCCCCTCAATGCTATTTACTCTTTCAATAAGACTAATTAAGAGTAAGAAATCAAAAAATTGTAATTACTTAAGTCATTACGTTTTCTCTCATGGCAAACTCAACTTAGGTCTAGATCCAAAAATTGCTTTAACATAGCCCATAATCATTTAAATAGAGCTTACATGTGGTCAGTCACAGTAACTGAACTGATTAAAATAATCCTAGATAAAGAATCCTGCTATTTCAAAGGTATTTTAACTATTCTACATTTTTAAAAATATGGTTCAATCCTCTTATTTCAGTATGATCCAACAGACAAGAACCTTTTACTCGATGGCCAGTATGTTCCTAAGATTGTCTTTGTGGGTAAGTGTTTTATATTTTCATGATAAGGAGAATAAGATTGTCTTTGTGGATAAGAGTTTTATATTTTCGTGATAAGGAGAAACATATGAAAAGAAACTGGGCAATGCAAGTAGCAATTTCTAGTAAATTTATTTTTAAAAAGAGAAATTTAGCCTTTACTGAAAAACAACGAGAGATATATGAGCGGGCAGGGTGATCTTGGAAGAGAATTGTTGTAAAATTTTATATAGGTGGTATTGATCCCCTTATAGAGTGAAATAAATGTTCATGAAGAGTTTTGAGTGGTGTTGGAGAGGGTACAATGAGAAGGGGTCTTTTCTGCACATCTGATAGACATGCCCCAAGAAAAGAACATACTGGGAAACTAATCAGAGACAGTGGAGAAGATGCTGGGAAGGAAAGAGAAATGGCCCATTGAGATTGCTTTACTGGAATTGTTCACAGGGAGTGTGGTGCATAAGATATGCAAGCCTATTACAATGTGTTTAGCAGCTGCAAGATGTGAGATAACTACCCACTGGAGGCAAAAAGATTCACCTACAGTAGAGGGGTGAATAGATAGACTTCGACAATTGCTACTGATGGAAAAGCTCACAACAATCTTGCATTAACGACAAGAGAAATTAGAGAAAATGTGGCTATCTGTGATAAAACTATAGGAGCTTATAAGAGGATTGCATAGGGGGGCAAGGGGAGTGTGTGTGGGATGGGACGATATTCCAGGATACCCTTTAGGAAAACATCAGGTCAGATGGCACTCTAGAGTCACTCCAAAAGAAGGGTGGTAGAGGAGGGGAGCAGGGGGTTTTAAGAAAATGCATAATATTGGAATTATTATAGTAGCTCTTCATATATGCAGTTGTTGCAAGGGTATAAGATAATGTATGGGGGAGACCATGTGGATGCTGGAGATAGGGATAGGTTGGGGGGGGCATAGGAATCGTGATTTGAACTGATGCAAACATCCTTTAGTTTTGGAATTGTTAGAAGTAAAGTTTATTGGTGCATGTTAAATAGATACAAATCTTTATGTTGAACCTCTCCTCCTCCCCCATTCTCTATTTCTGTGGATAACACTCTCATCCTTCCTGTCTCATCAGCTCGTAACCTTGGGGTCATCTTCGACTCCTCCCTCTCCTTCTCTGCACATATTCAACAGACTGCTAAAACCTGTCGTTTCTTTTTCTATAATATCAGCAAAATTCGCCCTTTCCTTTCTGAGCACACTACCAGAACCCTCATCCACGCTCTTATCACCTCTTGCTTAGACTATTGCAACTTGCTTCTCACAGGTCTCCCACTTAGCCATCTCTCTCCTCTTCAATCTGTTCAAAATTCTGCTGCACGACTAATATTCCGCCAGGGTCGTTATGCTCATATTAGCCCTCTCCTCAAGTCACTTCACTGGCTTCCTATCCATTTCCGCATACAGTTCAAACTCCTCTTATTGACCTATAAGTGCATTCACTCTGCAGCTCCTCAGTACCTCTCCACTCTCATCTCTCCCTACATTCCTCCCTGGGAACTCTGTTCACTGGGTAAAATCTCTCTTATCTGCACCCTTCTCCTCCACCGCTAACTCCAGACTCTGTTCCTTTTATCTTGCTGCACCATATGCCTGGAATAGACTTCCTGAGCCGGTATGTCAAGCTCCATCTCTGGCCGTCTTCAAATCTAAGCTAAAAGCCCACTTTTTTGATGCTGCTTTTAACTCCTAACCCTTATTCACTTGTTCAGAACCCTTATTTTATCATCCTCACCTTAATATTCCCTTATCTCTTGTTTGTCCTGTTTGTCTGTCCTAATTAGATTGTAAGCTCTGTCGAGCACGGACTGTCTTCATGTTCAAGTGTACAGCGCTGCGTACGTCTAGTAGCGCTATAGAAATGATAAGTAGTAGTAGTAGTAAAAAAGGGGAATTTACATTTGATACATCATTAATCCCTACTATTACCCATCTCTATTCTTGACAAGTAGTGAAATAAACCCAAGATAACACCTACAAATAAGAAAAGATAGTGTACATAGCCAGGCTTCTCCACCTGAATCCGTATGAGAACCTTCTTTTGGTTCACCGGTAGAACTGCTGCATTGACACCTATAACTGCAGGCTTTTGGCCCAGCAGAGATGGTTAATTTTAATTTCTGGAATTGTTAAAGTTATTTGAAAGTAATTATGGGGCCCTTTTATTAAAGTACGTTAGGCAGTTTAGTGCATTTAACCATCTCTCTAACCTCATGTGCACCTTTCTTTAAATTAGTCACCTTATTTTTTAATTCCTCTTACTCTCTTACCTATTTAAATGTTCCATCTTTGCTTATACCCTACACTGTCAATTAAAATGTTCTATTACGTATTGCATTGACTTTGTAAGTAGTGTACTATGCATTACTTTATATTGTTATTTGAATATTTTTACTGCTGTAATTGTCTGTTGCTCATGTTTGATTTATTCTTACTCTACACCGCCTTGAATGAATTCCTTCAAAAAGGCAGTAAATAAATCCTAATAAATAAGTAAATAAATAAATAAATAAATGTTAACCACTACTACACATACACCATCTCCTGTTCCTGTCCCTTTTTTGTTTGTTGTTTGTTTGTTTTATGTATTTTGTGATGAATATTTAGTATATAAAACAGAAAAAAAAATATGACTGCCAATCAAGTGAAATGTGATCCTTTCCTATCTTAACTCTGTAGTTTCTTTCACTAAGGGGCTCACTTTCAAAGCTCTTAGACTTACAAATTTTCATAGGTTACTATGCAACTTTGTAAGTCTAAGTACTATGAAAGTACACCTCTATATGTCCTAGATGTACACCGCTTTGCCCTGCTAGTCAGTTAAAGAAGTATATTAAGTCTCAAACAAATAAATACATACATTTGCATTATTTGAACAGTGAGCACATGCTAATTCACCTGTTAAAGCTTGGTGGAAATGCTGACGTCTAAATTACGTGTGGACCAGGTATATTCTATAGCCATGCACATAGATATTATAAACGCCCATGACCTGCCCATTCCACACATCTTAGATTTTACGTGCATCACATAGAAAACGCTTAGTCAGTTCTGCATGTAAATTCTAATTATTAGTTATCCTTCTTGATCTTTCCGCTGCTTTTGACACTGTTGATCACAGCATACTCCTCGATATCCTGTCCTCACTTGGATTCCAGGGCTCTGTCCTTTCCTGGTTCTCTTCCTACCTCTCCCTCCGCACCTTTAGTGTTCACTCTGGTGGATCCTCTTCTACTTCTATCCCTCTGCCTGTTGGCGTACCTCAGGGTTCTGTTCTTGGTCCCCTCCTCTTTTCTATTTACACTTCTTCCCTTGGTTCATTAATCTCATCCCATGGCTTTTCCTACCATCTCTATGCTGATGACTCCCAAATCTACCTTTCTACCCCTGATATCTCACCTTGCATCCAAACCAAAGTTTCAGCGTGCTTGTCTGACATTGCTGTCTGGATGTCTCAACGCCACCTGAAATTAAACATGACCAAAACCGAGCTTCTCATTTTCCCCCCCAAACCCACCTCCCCACTCCCCCCATTTTCTATTTCTGTTGATGGCTATCTCATTCTCCCTGTCTCCTCAGCTCATAACCTTGGGGTCATCTTTGACTCTTCTCTCTCCTTCTCTGATCATGTCCAGCAGATCGCCAAGACCTGTCGTTTCTTTCTTTACAACATCCGTAAGATCCACCCCTTTCTTTCCGAGCACTCTATCAAAACCCTCATCCACACGCTTGTCACCTCTCATTTGGACTACTGCAATCCGCTTCTTGCTGGCCTCCCACTTAGTCACCTCTCCCCTCTCCAATCGGTTCAAAAATCTGCTGCCCGTCTCGTCTTCCACCAGGGTCGCTTTACTCATACTACCCCTCTCCTCAAGTCGCTTCACTGGCTCCCTATCAGTTTTCGCATCCTGTTCAAACTTCTTCTATTAACCTATAAATGTACTCACTCTGCTGCTCCCCAGTATCTCTCCACACTCATCCTTCCCTACACCCCTTCCCATGCACTCCGCTCCATGGATAAATCCTTCTTATCTGTTCCCTTCTCCACTACTGCCAACTCCAGACTTCGCGCCTTCTGTCTCGCTGCACCCTACGCCTGGAATAAACTTCCTGAGCCCCTACGTCTTGCCCCATCCTTGGCCACCTTTAAATCTAGACTGAAAGCCCACCTCTTTAACATTGCTTTTGACTCGTAACCACTTGTAACCACTCGCCTCCACCTACCCTCCTCTCCTCCTTCCTGTACACATTAATTGATTTGATTGCTTTTTTTTTTGTCTATTAGATTGTAAGCTCTTTGAGCAGGGACTGTCTTTCTTCTATGTTTGTGCAGCGCTGCGTACGCCTTGCAGCGCTATAGAAATGCTAAATAGTAGTAGTAGTAGTAGACTTGTTAACTAATTAAGTTGCATGTGCAAATCCAGAATATGACGCTATATACAATCCCAGGGTTTATGTTCAGGGGTAGCAACTAGTCAGGATACGGGCAGAGAATAGATCTGGAGAAGCAACTGCAGCTGATATGCTGCACAGATTGCACGATAACCTACACTTGTGCAGTGAGAGGCTAAGGACATTCACGCTAATTGTGACCAGAGTACCATGCTAATGGACATTTTAACATGGGAACTGCAAAGGACATGCTGGAACGCCGCCAAATAGTTGTCATGTCATGTTAAATTTGCATTTACCACACTAATTTTTTGCATTAAGGCACAGTAACTGCAAAATCTAATGCCATTTAAGAGAAATGGAAATGGGACTTGATATACTGCCTTTCTGAGGTTTTTGCAACTACATTCAAAGTGGTTTACATATATTCAGGTACTTATTTTGTACCAGGGCAATGGAGGGTTAAGTGACTTGCCCAGAGTCACAAGGAGCTGCAGTGGGAATTGAACTCAGTTCCCCGGGATCAAAGTCCACTGCACTAACCACTAGGCTACTCCTCCACTCCAATTTAGTGAAAGGGCTCCTCCTATGAGTAATTAATATGCCAATCACAGTGGGTGTCTTATAACTCCTGGTTCCCATTGCTGTGGTTTGTCATCTCCTAGAGAAGAGCCTGCAAGGGATGCTGATTCATGCTTATTGTGTAATTATTTATCTGAAGTCTACCCTCAAGGCTCTGGACTCTCCCAGTAGAAAGAGTACATTTACCACAGTCTGGTTCCTTAGATAGATCTCTTCTTTACAGAGAAAATGAGGGTGGAGTTCATGGTTACTACATTAAATAAGCAAATACTTTGAAACATAGTATATTGACCAGCTCCTGTTTTTTGTTAAATCATCACAGATCCTTCCCTGGTAGTCAGAGCAGATCTTCCAGGGAAATATTCAAAACCACCTGTACACCTACGAGCCAGAAGATATGGATCTATGTAAGTATTGCAAATCCTCAATCTAGAAATATTATCGATGACTGGCTGAAAGCAGGTACAAGTGATTTACAAATAATTAATAGCAAAGCATGTTCTTCCTTCCAGGTGCCAAGAAAAAAGTGAGATTAATAAAACTTTATTTTCATGTGTCATCTCTCATATAGGACCAAATTGTATATATGGTGCCAAAAATAATTGTCGCTGAAAATAATGAGTGCTAAGTTCTATCCTATAAATGGTGCTCTGAGTTGGGCACTGTTCATAGCAGTGTTTTTCAACCAGTGTGCCACAGCTGCTCCCTAGGTGTGCCACGATGAACTGCTGCATGGGAATGGGGTTTCCGGGAATCCCCTGCAGGTCCGTGAGGTTTCCATGGGAGTGTATGAGCCTCTGTGACAAACTGCCTACCTACAGTCCTCCAAGACATCCAAGTACCACCTCCTCCTTTCAATAATTCAGCGTAGGCACACTTGCTCTCTGCCTGGGTCGATGCAGTAATTGGAAATAATTAATTGGGAAGAATATATACTCTGTAAATGGGTGTCTGCCACAGTCTAATGTAGTTCAGTAGCATAATTAAATGAAAGAACTACTTCTGAAGGTTACAGGTATGGGGGGGTGGGATGAAGGAGATTACTTGCAGGGATGGGTGGGGATGGAGTGGATCTTAGTGGAATGGGCAGGTATGGATTAAATTCTAGTGATGTGCCTTGACAATTTTTTGCGCTTTGTAAGTGTGCTGTGAGATGAAAAGGTTGAAGATCACTGGTTTATAGAATAGATACAAGTGCCGAGATCTATGCTTAACTTTTAGATGTGAGGATTTACACCAACTGAAACCTGGTGCAAATCCCCGCACCAAAATTAGGCATGGATCTGCCATATTCTCTAACACTGCATGCAGATTCTTGGAATGCACATGACCCACCCATGCTCCTCCCATAACTATGCCCCCTTTTTGAATCAGCACACAATAATTTACACACGCAGCTTTATAGAATAGCGCCTATAGCAAGATGTGCACATAAAATCTAATTTTTGCCAATTAGTGCCGATAATGGGGCACTACTAATCATTTATTGGCACTAATTGGTTCATTGCTCAATTTGCACACACAATTTTATGCATCATATATAGAATCCAGGGGATAGTGGTTACCTTGGCCGTCTAATCATACTGATGACCTGGTAAAACAATATCTGAAATGAGTGGCCAGTGTCAGATGTCAAACATAGCACATCAAACTAAAGCAGCCAACAGCGAATGAGTTGATTAATCAAATAAAACCCAATTCAAACTAGAAAAACTGCTTTAGAAAAAGTATTATAAATAGAACTTCATGTCAATGGAGCTCACAGTATCTTGCTACAACAGTGCCTTCCCCCCATGAGTCTATTTGATTTTTCAAGACTTATTACATCTAAAATGTGTACTTCTCTTTCATTATGTGTGAATCTCTTCATAAAAGCGGTTAATAAATCTCAATAAATAAGTGCAATGTTTTAGATTGAACAGAAGTCTTGAGAAATTGAATGGACAATGCACGGTGAGCCACATTGGCGTGAAGTCCTAAAGCATGGCAAATGCCAAGGCTCTTTTCACCATGTCCAAGTACTATGTAGCAAACACTGTTTCAGTCACAGGATTCCCTTGGCCAATTTTATGTAGCTAACACTCTGCCAAGTGAGTTGGTCCCGGAGGATTAAATGGGAGCCCTTTTACACATGTTCTTTACTAAATCTAGCATCTGATTATTTATCCAAATGGAAGGTAATGAGCTGTTTAGTGACTTACAACCTTATACACTAAACTATAGCACCTGATTCAATATTTGATGCAAAAAAAAAAAATTGTACCGAAAGTAGGCTGGTGTTATGGTGGTTTTTCTATGGATGCTGCCTTTTATTTTTATTGTACATTTTGGGCCAGATCTGCATTCCGGTGAAAGAACACCAGGAGAAGAAAGGAGGAGCATTGGCACAGATGGCTAATTTTGGGTGGGCATGAAGTTCTCACTACCCCTGCCCTCCCTTTGCTCCTCCCCCAAGACAAAATATAAACACCCAAGTTGGCGGGGATCCCCAAACCCCACCAACGAAAGCCTTCCTCAACAGCAGTCAAAATGTTTCCCACCTCAGCAGCCAGTGGCAGTATCTTCAAGCTGGTACTGCTGCAAACCCTAACCCCTTGCACATATGGGGGTGTAATGCCAACAGCAGTGGCAGCTCATGGATGCTAACCACCATCTGTCAAAATGGGAAAACATTTTGTCTGCTGTTGAGGAAGGCTTCAGCTGATGGGGCTTGAGGATCCCCATCAGTCACAGAAAATGTGCTTCAGTTTTGGGTGGGCCTGAGCCCAAAGTCGGTAGGCCCCTGTCCACCTGGGTCTAACCATGGCTATGCCACTGTCTTCTTTATACCACCACAAAGCCTGTATCCTGGTCCTGAGACTTTGGGCCAGCTAGCACCTGGGAAAGAGGAAAGGAGTGCATATTCTCGACAGTAGTGGTTCTTCATCCAGTCCCCATGATGTACCCAGCTAGTCAGTTGTCGGAATATCTACAATGAATATACAGGAGATACATTTGCATATAATGGAACCAGAGCATGTAAATCTCTTTCTTGCATATTCTGTGTGGATATCCTGAAAACTGATTGGCTGTGTGTCAAAAACTGGGTTGAGAATCATTGTCTCAGAGTAACAGTTTCTGCAGTAGCAGAGAAACCTCCACAGCCAAAATTTTCAAGGCGGCATTTAATATATCCCATAGTACTCCTGTGTTTGTCACAGCTTAATACATAGGTCCTAATAGGTTGATTACAGCAAGACTGGGTAAAGGTTTGAGGGAACTTATAACCCCTTCATTTTATGATTGGATGGACAAGATTAGGACAATGAGGGGCCCTTTTACTAAGCCGCGTAGGTGTATATGCATGTCCTACGTGCGTCAATTTTGAACTACTACCTGGCTACCATGAGGCCCAGGTGGCAATTTCATTTTTTATGCGTGTCCACTAAGCGCGCTGGAAAATATTTTTTATTTTCTGGAATGCAGCGCTAACCAGGCGGTAATTGGCATTGCACTCATGCCCACGATTACCACCCAGTTAACATGAGACCTTACCAGTAAATCAATGGATGGCGGTAAGGTCTCAGGCCCAAAATGGATGAGCACCAATTTTCATTTTGCCGCACATCCATTCTTGGCCAACAAAAAAAGAAGAGGCCTTTTTTGCAGGTGCGCTGAAAAATGGACCTGCGTGCATCCAATACACGCATCTGCACCAGTGCAGGCCATTTCTTGGTGCATCTTAGAAAAAGAGCCCCTGAACTCTTTAAAAAGTTCATTGTCCTAACCACCTTCAGTATAAACATTTCATGTGGTACACAGACTAAAGAGTTCTGTATGTAACCACACAAAAAGATTACTCAAATAAAGCATGTGATTACATGTTAAACTGTCACCAGCCATGCACAAAGCCTGTCAGTTATTAATTTCTTGCAAAGCTCTTATGAAATGTAATATTTAAGCTAACACAACTACAGAGCATCAGCTAGCTTCATTTACTGATGTTTCACTTCCAGTGCATGACAACATGAAGAAAGCCCTGAAATTGCTGAAGACTGAATTATAAGCAAAAGGATAGCCAAGATTTCTGACCTCACAATTCTTCTCCTCATTCATCAACTCTTTGATGACTTGTTTTGATTTGAAATTCATGTCATTGGTGCGCATGTATATGTAATATTATGATTTATATAACTATATTAACATTTTCAAACATGGTGGTTTAGAGTATGCAAGTTTTTTAAAGATATATTCTGTATGCTTCAGTGTAAGCAATGATTTTTTAAATAAATCCATTTTGGGGTATTTATATTTGGTGTAGCAGTTTATTTTGTTTTCTTTGCATAGCTAAAAAGGGGCCCTTTTACTAAGCCACGTAAGTGTCAACGCATGCCCAACCCATGCCAAAATGGAGTTACCAACTGGCTACCACGTGGCTCTTGCGGTAATTTCATTTTTGGTGCGCATGAGACTTCACCGCTAGGTCAATGGCTGGTGGTAAGGTCTCAGACTCAAAATGGATGCGTGCCAATTTTCATTTTGCCGCATGTCCATTTTTGGCAAAACATTTTAAAACGCATTTTTACAGGTGTGCTGAAAAATGATTCTGCGCGCACCCAAAACACGCATCTACGCTACCGCAGGCCATTTTTCAGCGCGTCTTTGTAAAAGGGCCCTTAAATCTATGCTTTTAAACATATCTTTCTATTCAAATGTCCTAGAGAGTATTGCTTATTATTTCAGAAGAGCATTAAACACAGCTGAACACTATATACTAAGGAAGGGCTTCCCAAACCTGACCTGGGGACCCCAAACCCCATCAGAATAACAATAAACACTGAAGAGTAGGAGGCTGGACAAAGAGGAAAATTATGGTAGAAATTCAAGACTGTCAAACTGTACTTATTAAAGATAAAGGTTTGGAAGCTGGAGTAGAAGGTGAGTTATAATTAGTGGTTTATCTCTTGATTGTATATGTTTTTCGGGATAGATAATTGAGCCTTGTTATAGCTTATGATGTATGGTCTTAGCTTATATGTACTTTGTGTGTTTTTGTGTGGTGGGTGAGGATGGGTCACTGTGGATCCTGTTTCTGTTGGTTGGTATATTCCCTCATACTATACTTTTAGAAAATTAGATTATGTTTCTACTGTGAGGCCTTCTTATAGTAATTTGATTTATTGTACTGATGTTCTTTCTAACCTGATACAGGTGGTCAATAATAATCTTATAATACTAAACATTCTTATCATTCACAACGTTTTAAAACCAGTCCGAGAAATTTGATTAGCATTAAGCGTTCAGTTTTATGCGCCAAATCCTTTACCCCTGTACTCTGCTGTTATATTAATGCCAGATCAGTGTGTAATAAGACAGATGCAATTAGAGATGGGATAGTAGACTCAACAGGGTTTTGTATTTATTAATGAAACCTGGAGGGGCATTTTCAATATGACATCTAAATCTGACTTTGAACGTTTTGCTGAAAATGTAAATGTACAAAAATCAAGTAGTGAAAATGACCATTTTCCAAGCACAAAAACGTCTATCTTTTTTCCTTGAAAATGACCATTTCCTAGATGTTGTTGTGCTTAGTGCATCTATCTTGTTGGAACATTAAAAAAAAAAGTCCAAATGAAAAATACACAAAATCAAGCCATTGGGATGTATGAGGAGCCAGCTTTCCTAGTAGACTGGCCACACAGACATCCCAGCAGAGCAGTGGGGAACCCTAGGGAGCACTACAGTGAACTTCACATAAAAGTGCTAGGTACAAATCTCACCGTTACCCCCATATATTGTATGGTGAGCCCTTCAAACCAATAAAAAACCTACTGTACCCAACTATACACCATTACAATACCCTTATGGCTGTAGGTATTACCTATATGTGGGTACAGTAGGTTTTTGTGGGGGGTTTTGGAGGGGACTGGCACTTTCCACCACAAGTGTAATAGAGAGGATTATGGGCCTAGGTCACCTTCTCTACAGTGCATGGCACCAACTACTAAGCTATTCCAGGAACCCGCTTACTGCTTGACTAGGGCTGGCCATAACATCTGAAGCTGTCATACAGGCTGGTATGTACTGTTTCATTTTGCAGGGTGGGAGAGGTTCAGTGACCACTGAAAGAGTAAGAGTGCCATTCCTTTATTCCTGCAGTGGTCATCTGGCCATTTAGGGCAATTTTTCTGGCTTATTCATTATTAAAAAAGGTCTAGACCAAAACTTCCAACTTATAGCCCTGGATGTTTTTGTTTTGTTCCATTATGGCAGAAAAAATTCCAAGTGTTAGGAACACCCATATCCCGCCCTTAACACACCCCTGACATGCCCCCTTGTGATTCGAATGCACTTCTGATGGACTTCATTGAAAAACATCTGAAAATTCTGAGAAAAACATCTAAATGTAGATTTATGCCACTTCTTAGCCATTTGTCTGTTTTGAAAATGAGCCCCCTGGTTACATATGGCTGAAGATCCTTTAATCAGAAGACTTTGTCAACCAGGTTACAAAATCTTGCATTTAGTAAGAGACGGTAAATGAGGTGGAGGTATTGCTGTTTTATATAAGGATTTTTTAAGGTTAAATTAATTGAGTCTTTTTCTTCTTCTGATTTGGAGATCTTAAGTAATGCCACACTGGGAAAAGACCAAGAGTCCATCGAGCCCAGCATCCTGTCCACGACAGCGGCCAATCCAGGCCAAGGGCACCTGGCAAGCTTCCCAAACGTACAAACATTCTATACATGTTATTCCCGGAATTGTGGATTTTTCCCCAAGTCCATTTAGTAGCGGTTTATGGACTTGTCCGTTAGGAAACCGTCTAACCCCTTTTTAAACTCTGCCAAGCTAACCACCTTTACCACGTTCTCCAGCAACGAATTCCAGAGTTTAATTACGCATTGGGTGAAAAAAAGTTTTCTCTGATTTGTTTAAATTTACTACACTGTAGTTTCATCGCATGCCCCCTAGTCCTAGTATTTTTGGAAAGCGTGAACAGACGCTTCACATCCACCTGTTCCACTCCACTCATTATTTTATATACCTCTATCATGTCTCCCCTCATCCGTCTCTTCTCCAAGCTGAAAAGCCGTAGCCTCCTTAGTCTTTCTTCATACGGAAGTCGTCCCATCCCCGCTATCATTTTAGTCGCCCTTCGCTGCACCTTTTCCAATTCCACCATATCTTTCTTGAGATGCGGCGACCGGAATTGAACACAATACTCAAGGTGCGGTCGCACCATGGAGCGATATAACAGCATTATAACATCCTCACACCTGTTTTCCATACCTTTCTTAATAATACCCAACATTCTATTCGCTTTCCGAGCCGCAGCAGCACACTGAGCAGAAGGTTTCAGTGTATTATCGACGACGACACCCAGATCTCTTTCTTGGTCCGTAACTCCTAACGTGGAACCTTGCATGACATAGCTATAATTCGGGTTCTTTTTTCCCACATGCATCACCTTGCTCTTGCTCACATTAAACGTCATCTTGGCTTGTGACATATCAAACAGGTCATTGATGGATCATATTAGTTGTATATTGTTTCATTGTCCTCCTGGAAATGACTAGATGGAAGCAAGAATTTTATGAGTTTTTAATTAGTAATGCATTAGATTTTAACCATGTGTTTCTGGTTGGAGATATTAATCTCCATTTAGAAGACTTGGGAGATTTACGAATTAGAGATTTGGTTGATTTTTTTAAATTCTATTAATCGTAATTTACCTGAACTTAATCTCATGATAAAGGCCATCACTTGGATTTAATGGCTCTCTCTAGACATTCTTCCTTAAATTGTATGATTGAGAATATTGCATGGCAAATCCATTATTTGGTCAAATCATTATGTATTGGACTTTGTTATCCAATGGAAGGATAAAGGATCTCCATCTATAAAACCCTATAAAACTAGAAAGAAGATTCCCATAGAATTGTTTTGGAGTAAAGTTGAGTAATGGGAGATGGAAAATGAATTGTTGATTTTGATGGAAAAGTAGAACAAAGTTAACAAATATATTAGATGATTCAGCTCTTCTGAAAACAAAGAGTAGTACAAAAAGGAAGGCTAATCCATGGTTTGATGAAACTTTTTTTTACAGCAGAAACACCTTTGCACATGACTGGAAAAAATCTAGATCAGTGGAGGCTAGAATATGCTGGAGAACTAAAATTATAAAATATAAATTACTTTTAAAAGAAAAAAGAAAAGTTATTTCTCTCAGGAAATAGGAACTGAAGTGATTGATTCATGGAAGTTGTTTAATGTAGTAAATATTTTTTTAAGATCCAACCTACAATTTCTACTATAGCAACTGCAAATGAGTTAGCTATATACTTTCAGTGAAAAGTTCAATAAAGTCTTCAGGAATTGATTAGGAAGTCTGTTTTTAAGGATTTGGATATTAATAATAACAAGGGAGTAATTACAGAGTCTAGGACACTTTTTATTTACCATCTATGCAAGACATTGATAGATTTTTTAATAAATTTCAGCATTTTATGCTCTGGATAGCTGTCCAATTTGATGAAAATGGCATCTCCTTCTTTTATGCCACTTTTAACAAATTGGATTTCATCTATGTTTATTCAAGGTTTTTTTTCCCTTCAAAGGGTGGGAATGTACTACTTACTCCAATTCCTAAAATAGGATTACATGATGCTGGTGGCATCTATACCATTATTCACCAAAATTATAGAAAGTATTGTCACTGATCAATTACAATCATACTTGGAAAAATTGAATATTTGCATTATACTTAGATTTTTCGTAGGAAATTTAGTACTGAAACGGTTGTGGGTACCTTATGGAAGGAAGATCGCTTCTGAGTAGAAGGTATAGGGCAGTCATATTGCAATTTGATTTGTCATATGCCTTTGGGATCATGATATTTTGGGGGACTTTTACTAAGGCATGCTCACATTTTAGCACGCGCTAAAAATAGGTGCGCGTTAAATGTTACAGATACCAATGCAGTCCTATGGGCATCTCTAACACACGCCTAATTTTAGCATGCGCTAAAAACATGAGCACGCCTTAGTAAAAGACCCCCTTTGTTCTCAATCCTCAGTTCATTTGAGGTCGTAGGCAATGTTTTGAACTAGTTTAAGGGCTTTTTGGTAAGTTGCTCATATAAAGTGAGGGGTGGAACTCAATTGGATTCTTGGAAGGTTGACTGTGGAGTCCCCCAGGGTCTCCCCTGTCCCCCTCTTTGTATAATATGTTACTAAGTTCATTGGGGTACAGTTTCAGTCAGGCTGGATATGTCTTTTTTTAATTAAAAAATGTATTATAAATTGACAAACAAAATAAAGAATAATAAATAGTAATACAACCTCACAACAATAACAAAATTATTTGGAGGGGCATAATCGAACGGAAACGCCTATCTCCATGGGCGTTTATCTTCGAGAACGGGTCCTTGAAGGGGAGGGCTGAACCGAATTTTTGAAAAAATTGACGTTTTTGAGCTGGGCGTTTGTTTTTTTTAGCAATAATGGAAACTAAAAACGCCCAGCTCAAAAACGTACTAATCCGAGCCATTTGGTCGTGGGAGGGGCCAGGATTGGTAGTACACTGGCCCCCCTGATATGCCAGGACACCAACTGGGCACCCTAGGTCAGTGCGGTGGACTTCGGAAAAAGCTCCCACGTGCATAGCTCCCTTACCAAACTCCCTCCCCCAAAACCCACTACCCACAAATGTACAACACTACGGGTGAAGGGGGCACCTACATGTGGGTACAGTGGGTTTTGGAGGCCTCCCATTTACCAGCACAAGTGTTACAGGTGGGGGGGGGGATGGGCCTGGGGCCACCTGGCTGAAGTGCACTGCGGTACCCACTAAAAGTGCTCCAGGGACCTGCGTACACACAGGCCTCTAGGACTGGTTGCTGCTATATAACATTGGCACACCAGTTGACACCTGAAGACTAATCTCTCCGAAAACGTCCTTTATTGGAATAACCGCCTTTACTCACAGTTAACTGCAGATCAGAGGTTGTGCCCCACTGGCAACGAGTCTCCCTGGTACTGAGATGAGCAGTAGGTCAGAGCTGGCAGAATGCTGTACAATGCCCTCTTTCAGCCACATTCAAGGGAAGAACTAAGTTGTCTAATGTGGCTAACACAGGAAAGGGAACTAAAACTGGCTTACAAAAATGGCCACTACCGCATGGACTACAACAGGAAACACAACAGGGCACACTCTGACCCAGTAGGCAGGGGGAAAAGCACCATGGGAGAAGAGCCTACCAACTACCAACATCGTGAGACTGTAACACAAGCTAATGAAATCATGGAGCCCAATACCCTACACCCACCACAATGCAATGCTGATGTGACCCTGTACTGCACTCGAGAGCCACATCTGACCCAGGGAAAGGCTGTGAGAGGATCGAACACATTCTGCTGTCATGAAGGTACGGCATTTGAGGCTGGCATACAGGCTAGAAAAAAAGTTTTTAAAGTGGGGTTTGTTTGGTGGGAGGGGGTTAGTGACCACTGGGGGAGTCCAGGGAGGTCATTCTCGATTCCCTCCAGTGGTCACCTGGGCAGTTGGAGCACTTTTTTGGGACATGTTCGTGAAAAAAAGGGTACAAAAAAGTGACCCAAAATCACGGTAAAAACACCTTTTTTTTTGATTATCAGCTAAAGACGCCCACCTCTCCTTGGCTGATAACCACTCCCCAGTTCCGCCTCCACCACACCTCCGACACCCCCCCCCCCCCGTCAACTTTATTCGTTTCCGCAACGGAGTGCAGTTGGAAATGCCCAAAATCAGCTTTCGATTATACCGATTTGGGCGCCTTTGCAAGACAAACGTCTATCTCCCGATTTAGGTCGCACTATAGGCGTTTTGCTCTTTCGAAAATAAGCTGGATAGTCTGCACCATGCAGACCACACTACAAATTAGTAGGAGTAACAACCAAACTAATACAAGTAATGTGCTATTACCAAGCATTAATACATTCTAGAACTGATGTTAATTAAATCAATATACCCACCAGCTGCAAAGAAAATTAAGAAGTAGACTCCACATTTTCTACCTTATCTTTAACAGGCATATTTGCTAAGAAAGATTCTAATTGTATGGGATCAAAAGAGCCATAATGATTATCGGATATGTCTTTAATGTATGCTGATATTACAGTTCTACTACC